>NC_069505.1:66471685-66566685 GCF_027579735.1 Bombina bombina
GATCTGAACCCCATTGAGAACCTGTGGTCCATCATCAAATGTGAGATTTACAAGGAGGGAAAACAGTACACCTCTCTGAACAGTGTCTGGGAGGCTGTGGTTGCTTCTGCACGCAATGTTGATGGTGAACAGATCAAAACACTGAAAGAATCCATGGATAGCAGGCTTTTGAGTGTCCTTGCAAAGAATGGTGGCTATATTGTCACTGATTTGTTTTTGTTTTGTTTTTGAATGTCAGAAATGTATATTTGTGAATGTTGAGATGTTATATTGGTTTCACTGGTAAAAATAAATAATTGAAATGGGTATTTATTTGTTTTTTGTTAAGTTGCCTAATAATTATGCACAGTAATAGTCACCTGCACACACAGATATCCCCCTAAAATAGCTAAAACTAAAAACAAACTAAAAACTACTCCCAAAACTATTCAGCTTTGATATTAATGAGTTTTTTGGGTTCATTGAGAACATGGTTGTTGTTCAATAATAAAATTAATCCTCAAAAATACAACTTGCCTAATAATTCTGCACTCCCTGTATATATATATATATATATATATATATACATACATACATACATACATACACATATACATACATACATACATACACACACACACACTCAAAACCATTATACAGAGAAGTATGTATATTACTACTGCTTATTACTGAGTTACCTTAAAGGGACAAGTTCATGTGTGCCATATAGATAGCATTGTGCTCACTCCCGTGGAATTATTCAGCACGGATTGGCTAAAATGCAAGTCTGTCAAAAGAACTGAATTAAGGGGGCAGTCTGCAGAGGCTTAGATACAAGGTAATCACAGAGGTAAAAAGTGTATTAATATAACTGTGTTGGTTGTGCAAAACTGGGGAATGGGTAATAAGGGGATTATCTATCTTTTGAAACAATAAACATTGTGGAGTAGACTGTCCCCTTAAGGGGGGCCTAAAGACATTTTTGCACCAAGGCACTCTTTTGAGTAGGTCCGCTACTGGCGGTGAGTTTCGGTACTGTATAATTACTGTATTGCCGCTTGTCATTCTCCATTAAGCAATATGTTGCTCTCTCTAATTTGATGTTTATTGCCTTTGGAAATTTGTTTTCCTTTTTTGTTTTTTTGTGCTGCAGTAAAATATATAGTAACCATAGCATCTCATATAACCACCTGTTTATATTTCTGTATAGTTAATCTCTCTACTCCAGCTATCAAAAATGTCATTGGGGAGGGGGGCTACGCACTTGTGATTGGATGCCAGACACATCAACCACAAATTACAGCTAAAACAAAATACAGACATTTTCTTTCTTTTCTTTGTTTTGTGAAACAATTCTTTTTCACTTTGCAAGATTTTCTTTTCTTTTTTGTCTTCCATTTCATGTATTGATCCCAGGTGAAAAGAATGAGGAGTTATCTAGGGACAATTGTTCTTCTGTCAGGTAAGATAAGCTTTTTAAATCTCTAGAAGAGCTGACTATATGTTAGGAATATGTCTCAGCAGTGTGTGCAGACTGACAGAGCTTAGTTGTTTCTTTGTGATAGGGAAAATCAATGTAAAATTGTAATAAAAGTTTAAGTTGATGCTATTTCCTTTACAAAAATTCCCCTTAATGTGTAATATATGTTCTTGCTATACCCAGGGCAGCCCCTATAATTGCACCAGACATCATTTGACTGTGAGGGCACACATGGAGAGATAATAGTGGGCTCTCATATAGAGCCCATTAGCTGGATTTTAGCCTGCTCTTGAGGGAAATGTTTAACTACCTAAAGGAGCACTAAAAACAGTAGAATTGAATAATTAACAAATACACAATAGAAAGAGAATGCAATAGCACTTACTTTGAATTGGAAATAAGCAGTAGAATATTCCTCCTGTATCATGTGACAGTCATCAGACAATCACAAAATGTATATATGTATAACCCCAATTCCGAAAAAGTTTGGAAGAATATGGAAAATGCAAAAAACAAAACAAAAAAGAGTCATTTAAAAATTATTTTAACCCTTTACTACATTATTTGATGTTTTACTTTGTACATTTAATGTATTTTTGAAAATATACACTCATTTCAAATCTAATGACTGCAACACATTCCAAAACAGTTGGGACAGGGGCAATGTAGGACTAATAGCGATGTGACAAGTTGAAATAAAAAGGTCATGTGAACCAGGTGAGGCAATCATGTAATTAAAGTATATAAGAAGCCTCTAAAAATGGCCTAGTCCTTCAAGAGCAAAGATGGGTCATATGCAGCCGTGAATAAGCAAACACTTTGAGAACAACATTCCCAAGACAAATCGGTAGGATTGTGAGCATTTTCACTGCTACAGTGCACAATATAATTAAAAGATTTAAGGAATTCGGTCAAATCTTGGTGCGTAAAGGGCAAGGCTGAAAACCACTTCTGAATGCGTGTGATCTCTGATCACTCAGATGTCACTGTCTCAAAACCGTCATGAGTCTGTAATGGATATTCTGACATGGGCCCGACTGCGCCATAACATTAAGTGTAGTTTGCTCCTGCTGTCAGACAGAGCAGGAGCGAGCTGCACTTAATGTTATGGCGCGGTCAGGCCGGGCTGTGACTATACAGCTGGCCCGATGCGCTGTGTAAAAAAAACAGACCCACTCAGCAGAGAGCAGAGAGCGGGTCTGTAAAACGGGTATATTTTAAAAAAATTCAAAGGGAAAAAAAGGTTTAATAACTATAGCACTAAAATAATGTTATATAATTCTGCACTATGTGCAGAATTATATAACATTATTTTTTAGGTTTGCTGACACTTTAACCCATATCCCACCGCAACTAAATAAAGTTAATAACCCCTAAACTGCCGCTCCCGGACCCCGCCGCCACTCTATTAAAGTTGTTAACCCCTATTCCTCCGCTCCCGGAGCCCACCGCCACCAACATTATGTTAATACCCCCTAATCTGCTGCCCCCTAAACCGTCGCCACCTACATTATACTTATTAACCTCTGATCTGCCACCCCCTATACCACCGCCACCTACATTATGTTATTAACCCCTAATCTGCTGCCCCCTACACCACCGCTACTCTAATAAAGTTATTGACCCCTATTCCTCCTCTCCCGGAGCCTGCCACCAGTCTAATAAAGTTATTAACCCCTATTTCTCCATTCCCGGAGCTCACCGCAACTAAATAAAGTTATTAACCCCTAAACCGCCAGCCCCCCGCATCACCATAAACTAAATTAAACTATTAACCCCTAAACCTAACAACCCACTAACTTTACATTAAATTTTAACTCATCCCTATCTTATAATAAATTTAAACTTACCTTTAAAATTACATTAAACTATAATAAATTAATAATTAACTTACCCTTACTGTTATACTAAAATTACATTAAACTATTAATTAATCTACCCTAACTATTATACTAAAACTACATTAAACTATATTAAATTAATCGAAAAGGAAATAACAAATAGGAAACAAATCTCCTATTTTATTTTTATTTTTCTTTATATGATAGAATACTGGGTTAAAGTAATCTCCCTGGAGACCTTGTATAAGAGTAATACTCACGTAATTAGGTCTAGCTTTGGGAGCAGTACGTAAGCATGGGACTGAACATAGGAACGAATTGACTCAATTCACACAGAATTGTTAAGCAGAAAAACCGAGCCAATATATTGATCAAAGACTTAGAGAGTACCTATACACACTACCATCATATGTAAAAGACACTATGAGGTACTCAAAAAATTGGATAACTTGCAATTACTGCCCAACGCACTATTAGTAACAGCTGACGTTGAATCTCTTTATACAAACATTAAACACAATTTAGGAGAACAAGCTATTTCATATTTTCTGTCTACAAATGAAGCTGATGACCAAGATCATAATATATTTATCAAACAGTTGTTGAAATTTGTTTTACATCACAATTATTTCACCTTCAAGGATCAGTTTTATCTACAAACCCAGGGAACTGCCATGGGGACTGCTTGTGCCCCCACATATGCGAATCTATTTTTGGGATGGTGGGAGAACCAAACAGTGTTCTCTGATGAAAATGATACATACATGCAACACATCCCAATATGGATTCGTTATATAGATGACATCCTACGGGTATGGGAAGGACCAACAGATAAACTTCAACAGTTTATGCACAAAATTGATTCCAATGATTTAAACTTAAAATTAACATATGAATGGAGTCATCAAAAAGTTAATTTTCTCGATTTGGAAATTCAGGTAGACCAGGATGGTAAAGTCAGTACAACTCTATATAGAAAAAGTACAGCAACTAACACACTACTACATCATAGTAGTGCACATGCTCCAAGTACTCTGAGAGCTATCCCCAAGGGTAAATTTATACGCCTGAGACGCAACTGTTCTGATATAGCTGTATACAAACAACAAGCAAAACAATTAAGGGAAAGGCTTCAAGACAGAGGATACAGTAAACGCTAGATAAAAAGAGCCAATACAGAAGTGACAAAAATGGAGAGACGTAACCTGTTGGAGCCACGGATCAAAAAACAAGATAATAAACCACGGTTTATAACTACCTTTAATCCACAAATGAATCAGATTACAAAAATAATGAATGACAACTGGCACATTCTACTTAATGATCCCCTCTTGGCTACCCAGATCGGGGAAAGAGTATCAGTGGGGTACAAAAGACCAAAGAATCTTAAGGATAAAATGGTCAGAAGCCACTACATTCACAGACCAAAAAAGTTAAGTAACTCACCAGGGATGTTTCCCTGTGGGACATGTAACACCTGTTCCAAAGTATGGAAAATAAAAGAGATCATTGACAAATATGGCCAAAAACATACTATTCCAGAACATTTTTCATGTACCACAATGGGAGTGGTCTATATTTTACAATGCCCATGTAAATTATATTACGTGGGCATGACAACTAGACAAGTCAGAACCAGGGTGATGGAACATTGCCGTAACATTCGGAATGCCATAAAAGATCAAGAAAAAGGAAAAACATTGACAAGTGTGGCTAAACATTTTCTTATCAAACATAATAGCAATGATCAATCATTAAAATTTGCAGTACTACAGAAATCCTCTCTAGGAATAAGGGGAGGCAATATGGAGGAAACCCTCCTAAAAATGGAATGTAAATGGATACACTTGTTACAAAGTGTTAAACCATATGGACTAAATGATACTAATCACTATAATGAATACTTATAAAATGAGATTTATAATCCCTTTATAAACCCTGAAAACATGATTCTATATAAAATGCCCTAAGTTTGAACTTAAGTTCAATCTATTCAACTACAAAGGGAATCTATATTATTTGTATGTATTCCCTTAAGAATAACAAAGTAAACACTCTTATTAGTAATCTCTTAACATCTATTCACATTAGTAGTAATTTTGTGTCACCTCTGAGTCACTATAGATTCAGCACTCAATATCACGAATTCAGGTTTTTTTTTGTTTTGTTTTTTATCACATATCCCTAGAAAACACCACAGTTACTTTTTTAATATAATCTAGGTCAGGGGTGTCCAAACTTTGCTCTCCAGAGGTTTTGGAACTACATTTCCCATGATGCTCAGCTAGATAAAATGCTGGCTGAGCATCATCGGAAATGTAGTTCCAAAACCTCTGGAGAGCAAAGTTTGGACACCCCTGATCTAGGTAAATATACTTCAAGATTGAGTTTTTCACGCTACACAATAGTAACTTAACTAACTCTACACAATATAGAAGTGGTAAATAGCAACTTAAGCACTAACATTTAGTATTATAATTTGATTGCACTTATTCACAATTTCTTCTTCACTAGCGCACTCCAGAGCAAAGTCTAAAATTGAATAAGTAATAATCATACAGAAACTGATTTTAATAGTTAATATTTTGAAATTACATTTCATGCACTCCTGTCACCTCAAAACACACTTCAAAATTCCAATTTTTTAATTGTTGACGTTTTTATTTCATTTTTTAAGATTTCATTTATTTCAGTGGGTCTTAGTTCACAATACAACAAAGTTTTTTCTAATATCACATTAAGTTACACTTTTTATATTTACGAAATTTATCAAGAATTGAAAGTTGGATAAATGTCACAATGAAATAACAATATCAAAAGACACTTGCAGACAATTTGCAAGTCTGTTAGATTAAATATAAAAAACTAATATTTAGGGAGAGAATTTTTCTTCTCTAAAAATCTTTGGATAGCACATGTATGTTCAAAAGTGACCAGATCATAGTCCAAGCTTAACAAAATAGGGTTAATAGGTAGCAAATGTTTTTCTAATTGTAACACAACAGAGATACATGAGACACATAGTTCATTATTGGATAGTTTCCATATTTATCACTTTGATACAGCCTGATACAACCATTCCAGCTCCTAGCATAATCATAGGGAACAAGCATAACATCTAAAACACTGCAAGCTGGAGTCTGATTGACAGCGAGCTGATCCAACAAATTCACTGATACTCTCCACGAATGGGAACAGAGGGAGTGTTCAGATCAGAATTTTAAACTTACTCTTTTGCCGCCACGCGTAACCCCCTCTGAGGAAGCGGATGGGAAACGCGGTGTCAGGGGTTCCTTAAACAGTTTTTAACTGCTCTCCTATGTTGTTAAAATAATAGAAAACTCTAATTTAAGATATTGTTAAAAATCTTTCTGACATAGCTTAAAACTCTAGATCGCTAACTGAACCAATATACTTAATGGCAAAACAAACTATACGGTAGCTTGAGAGTTACCCGCAGTAACGATTATTTAATAGCTATTTTTGTAATCCTATATTACAGTATTTCAAAAGCAAGTGGTAGCATAACAGTATCGGTAACTATAAGGTAATCTGTAAATTGGTAATAACTAAGGTAATATTATTTATCTAGCATAGAGGTAACTAAATGGTATAGAGCATAGCGGTGATTCTTAGGCAATATTATGTATCCAGCAATATAGTAACTATAAGGTAAACTGCCCAATATAGTAACGGGTATTCAGAAGCTATCTTTGTAATTTGATATAGCGAGAATATAATGGTAATGCAAGTACAACAGTGACGGTAACTTAAGGTAATCTGGATATCGGTAATTCTAAGGTAACATTATATATCCAGCTTAGCGGTAACTAAAAGGTAAACAGCAAAGAGACAATACAAAGGTAATATTATATAACTGGAATAACCGAAACTGATTATTCAAAAAACCACTAGCAGGTTCAAACAGCGGATAAGTAATATATTTTGTAACTCAATCTGTACAGTTAGCAGTTAAACTGTAACACTTAACTGGTATTATAGGTCACATACAAAGATACAATCTAAGTGTCACGATTAATCTAAGCCAAAGGATATTGAGCATACAACGCGAAATATACAAGTCAAAGATTACTCAACATCTAGTACAATTACTTAAGCAATATATGTGAGACACTGATCTCTAATCAGCTTGACCTAACAAAGCAAGAGTCAAATCCCACGATATTATCAATAATTGTTACCTGCTTTAACACACTGACTTTTCGTTACCAGATATCATAAAGCAGTCAGATATATCAAGTGAACACAACAAATTAAAAAGCCAGAAATAATTTACTAAATCTGCCACTTTCCAACCTATATGTTAAAGCTATAATCATTTGCCATATGAGAAAAAAAGTACTCAGCCATCTCTAACACTACAGAAAACTCTCTGGGTACTAAATTTTGAATCACCACCAGACACATCATCAGGCTGATTCACTACAAAATAATATTTGAGCAAATAATAAGGAGATTCTCCCAATAGCTTTGAATTGATAATTGGTCAGTTATCTTTTGACAAATAGAGATAATAGAACTTTAGGGTGGGAGACCTAGTGCACGGTGAAACACACATTACTTAAATACAAGGATTTATTTTGTCAAGTCATTTTTTAGGCTATTGATTAAACATAACTAAAATAGTTTGTTTCACTCCACTTAGGATCGCAGCTCATTTACTATCTATATATTAGAGTTGAAATAATACAACCAGGAGATGTGTTTTTAATGCAGCAACGCAGGCAGCAAATAAAGGTGTAATTTTTTTGTCCTTTTTAAAGCAAGAAATAAAAGTTATATTATAAATGTAAAAAGTATTGATTTACTACATGAATACATAAGATATTTCACAGTACATAAAAGCATATTTTTGTTGAACTCAATTCGCAATCTGTGTGAATTGAGTCAATTTGTTCCTATATATTAAACTAATAATTAATCTATCCTAACTTTTATACTAAAACTACATTAAACTACAAATTAAATTAACTATATTATATATTTAAACACCTAACCCTACTCAAATAATTTAAATCTACACTAAAAAATTGCAAAGTTACAAAAAACTAACTGTTACAAAAAAATAACAAACACTAAGTTACACAAAAAAATAAACACTAAGTTAAAAAAATAAAAAAGAAATTATCAAAGATTTAAACTAATTACACCTAATCTAAGGGCCCTATGAAAACAAAAAAGTTTCCCCCCCAAAATAAAAACCCCCTAACCTACAATAAATAACAAATAGCCCTTAAAAGGGCCTTTTGCGGGGCATTGCCCCAAAATAATCAGCTCTTTTACCTGTAAAACAAAAATATAAATACCCCAACAGTAAAACCCACCACCCACACAACCAACTCCCCAAATAAAAACCTAATCTAAAAAAACCTAAGCTCCCCTTTGCCCTGAAAAGGGCATTTGGATGGGTATTGCCTTTAAAAGGGCATTTAGCTCTATTGCAGCCCAAGTCCTAATCTAAAACTAAAACCCACCCAATAAACCCTTAAAGAATCCTAACACTAACCCCAGAACATTTACTTTACAGTTTTGAAGATCCGACATCCAGCCAATCGGAATCTAAGGGACGCCATCTTCGATGACGTAATTTAAAGGAACCTTCATTCGTCGGGAAAGAAGAGGATGCTCCGCGTCAGATGTCTTGAAGATGGAGCCGCTCCGCGCCGGATGGATGAAGATAGAAGATGCCATCTGGATGAAGACTTCTGTGGGCTTGGATGAAGACTTCGGCCGCTTCGTTGAGGACTTCTCCCGGCTTCTTGGAGGATGGATGTCAGATATTCCAAACTGTAAGTAAATCTTCTGGGGTTAGTGTTAGGATTTTTTAAGGCTTATTGGGTGGGTTTTAGTTTTAGATTAGGACTTGGGCTGCAATAGAGCTAAATGCCCTTTAAGGGCAATGCCCATCCAAATGCCCTTTTCAGAGCAATGGGGAGCTTAGGTTTTTTTTAGTTAGCTTTTTTTTGGGGGGGTTGGTTGTGTGGGTGGTGGGTTTTACTGTTGGGGGGTATTTGTATTTTTGTTTTACAGGTAAAAGAGGTGATTTCTTTGGGGCAATGCCCAGCAAAAGGCCCTTTTAAGGGCTATTTGTATTTTATTGTAGGTTAGGGTTTTTTATTATTTTGGGGGGACTTTTTTAGTTTCATAGGGCTCTTAGATTAGGTGTAATTAGTTTAAAGCTTTGATCATTTCTTTTTTCTTTTTTGTAACATACGGCTAGATTTAGAGTTCTGCGGCCAAAGGGGTGCGTTAGCTACGCGTGCTTTTTTCCCCCCGCACCTTTTAAATACCGCTGGTATTTAGAGTTCACAGAATGGCTGCGTTAGGCTCCAAAAAAGGGAGCGTAGAGCATATTTACCGCCACTGCATCTCTAAATACCAGCGTTGCTTACGGACGCGGCCAGCTTCAAAAACGTGCTCGTGCACGATTCCCCCATAGAAAACAATGGGGCCATTTGAGTTGAAAAAAAAAAGCAGCGTTCAGCTCCTAACGCAGCCCCATTGTTTTCTATGGGGAAACACTTCCTACGTCTGCACCTAACACCCTAACATGTACCCCGATTCTAAACACTCCTAACCTTATACTTATTAACCCCTAATCTGCCGCCCCCGCTATCGCTGACAACTGCATATTTTTTTAACCCCTAATTTGCCGCTTTGTACACCGCCGCATCCTACATTATACCTATGTACCCCTAATCTGCTGCCCCTAACACAGCCGACCCCTATATTATATTTATTAACCCCTAATCTGCCACCCCTGCTATCGCTGACACCTGCATATTATTATTAACCCCTAATCTGCCACTCCGTACACCACCGCAACCTACATTATACCTATGTACCCCTAATCTGCTGCCCCTAACACCGCCGACCCCTATATTATATGTATTAACCCCTAATCTGCCCCCCACAACGTCGCCGCCACCTACCTACAATAATTAACCCCTAATCTGCCGACCGGATCTCGCCGCTACTCTAATAAATGGATTAACCCCTAAAGCTAAGTCTAACTCTAACACTAACACCCCCCTAAGTTAAATATAATTTAAATCTAACAAAATAAATTAACTCTTATTATATAAATTATTCCTATTTAAAGCTAAATACTTACCTGTAAAATAAGCCCTAATATAGCTACAATATAAATTATAATTATATTGTAGCTATTTTAGGATTAATATTTATTTTACAGGCAACTTTGTAATTATTTTATATATAGTGTTAGGTTTATTTAAGGGGGGTTTGGGTTAGATTAGGGGTATGTGGGTGGTGGGTTGTAATGTTGGGGGGGGTATTGTATGTTTATTTTTACAGGCAAAAGAGCTGAATTCTTTGGGGCATGCCCCGCAAAGGGCCCTTTTCAGGGCTGGTAAGGTAAAAGAGCTTTTCTATTTTAATTTTAGAATAGGGTAGGGCATTTTTTTATTTTGGGGGCTTTTGTTATTTTATTAAGGGGCTTAGAGTAGGTGTAATTAGTTTAAAATTGTTGTAATATGTTTCTAATGTTTGTAAATATTTTTTTATTTTTTGTAACTTAGTTCTTTTTTATTTTTTGTACTTTAGTTAGTTTATTTAATTGTAGTTATTTGTAGGTATTGTATTTAATTAATTTATTGATAGTGTAGTGTTAGGTTTAATTGTAACTTAGGTTAGGATTTATTTTACAGGTAATTTTGTAATTATTTTAACTATTTTAGCTATTAAATAGTTATTAACTATTTAATAGCTATTGTACCTGGTTAAAATAATGACAAAGTTGCCTGTAAAATAAATATTAATCCTAAAATAGCTACAATATAATTATTATTTATTTTGTAGCTATATTAGGGTTTATTTTACAGGTAAGTATTTAACTTTAAATAGGAATAATTTATTTAATAAGAGTTAATTTATTTCGTTAGATTTAAATTATATTTAACTTAGGGGGTGTTATTGTTAGGGTTAGACTTAGCTTTAGGGGTTAATACATTTATTATATTAGCGGTGTGGTCCGATCGGCAGATTAGGGGTTAATAATTGTAGGTAGGTGGAGGCGACGTTGGAGGCGGCAGATTAGGGGTAATAAATATAATATAGGGGTTGGCTGTGTTAGGGGCAGCAGATTAGGGGTACATAGGTATAATGTAGGTTGCGGCGGTGTACGGAGCGGCAGATTAGGGGTTAAAAAAATTTAATAGAGTGGCGTTGATGTGGGGGGACCTCGGTTTAGGGGTAGATAGGTTGTTTATGGGTGTTAGTGTACTTTAGAGCACAGTAGTTAAGAGCTTTATAAACCTGCGTTAGCCCAGAAAGCTCTTAACTACTGACTTTTTTCTGCGGCTGGAGTTTTGTCGTTAGATTTCTAACGCTCACTTCAGCCACGACTCTAAATACCGGCGTTAGAAAGATCCCATTGAAAATATAGGATACACAAATGGCGTATGGGGATCTGCGGTATGGAAAAGTCGCGGTTGCAAAGTGAGCGTTAGACCCTTTCCTGACTGACTCCAAATACCAGCGGGCGGTAAAAACCAGCGTTAGGAGCCTCTAATGCTGGTTTTCACGGCTACCGCCCAACTCTAAATCTAGGCCATAGTGTTTTTGTGTAACTTAGTGTTTGTTTTTTTTGGTAACTTAGTTGTTAGTTTTTGGTAACTTAGTAATTTTTTAGTGTAGATTTAAATTTTTTGAGAAGGGTTAGGTGTTTAAATATATAATATAGTTAATTTAATTTGTAGTTTAATGTAATTTTAGTATATCATTTAGGTTAGATTAATTATTAATTTAATATAGTTTAATGTAATTTTATTATAATAGTTAGGGTCGGTTAATTAATAGTTTAATATAGTTTAATGTAATTTATGATAATAGTTAGGGTAGGTTAATTATTAGTTTAATATAGTTTAATTTCATTCTAAAGGTAAGTTTAAATTTATTATAAGATAGGGATGAGTTAATATTTAATATAAAGTTAGCGGGTTGTTAGGTTTAGGGGTTAATAGTTTAATTTAGTTTATGGCGATGTGGGGGGCTGGCGGTTTAGGGGTTAATACCTTTATTAGAGTGGCGGTGGGCTCCGGGAGCGGCGGTTTAGGGGTTAATAACTTTATGTAGGTGGCGGTGGTGTTGGGGCAGCAGATTAGGGGTTAATAAGTATAATGTAGGTGGTGGCAGTGTAGGGGTGGCAGATTAGGGGTGTTTAGACTCTGGGCTTATGTTAGGGTGTTAGGTGTAAACATAACTTTTTATTCTCCCATAGGAATGAATGGGATATCAGACAGCATCGAACATAAGCTTTCGCTGCTTTCAGACTCCCATTGATTCCTAAGGCATCCGCCGCCACCAGGGCGGTGGATTGAAAACCAGGTACGCTGGGCCGGAATAGTTGATGAGCGTATCTGGTAGATTTTTTCAAAAGTAGTCAGATAGGGCCAAATTTGCATTCAGAACATCTGTAGTGACGTAACCATCGATCTGTGTCGGACTGAGACCGGCGGATCGTATGTTACGTCACAAAAGTCTACTTTTGCCAGTCTGCAGCCTTTGATAAATAAGGCGAATCAAGCTCTCCACAATTACGCTGCGGAATTCCAGCGTATTTGCGGTTGACGGCTTGATAAATAGGCCCATTCATCTTATCCAGGGACGTCCATGGAAAAGACGAAGCGGCCATGGTTTTCACTATCTCGTTCCACGAGGGGGGAGAGTCTTTTTTCCATCTTTTTTTAAAAGATAGGATTCTAAGCAGGTCTGACAGAAGTTTGAGAAAGGCTCTTTGGAGCTGAAACGCGTTGCTTACTGCTTACTAATCACCTTGGATACAGACTGCTTACACTGCACTGGAAAAACCTTGCTCTTTACCTATCTGTCAATTTCGTATTTGGTGGGCGTGTCAAGACCGGACACGGAAGTGACAGAGGCAACTTTCACAGGAGACATACACGCTGCAACAAGCGCTCCTAGAAACTTTGAAAGGACAAAGTAAGTTTCTCATCTATACCTCATTTGGACACGCAAGAACCTTCTTATATGACTTGGAACTGCAAATAAGGTACCTTATTCAAAGTCTGTTGATTAATAATATCGCAAAAGACAAGCTAAGTGTTCAATAACTATTGTGATATAATTACTGTGACATACAGAAAACGTCTCAAACACCTAGCCTAAATCTTTTGGTCATATCACAAAAAGGCTTAGTTCAAAAAGGCTGAAAATAAACACCTATTGTTGAACCAGGTGTCAATAGTTGTCTTCAACAACGATCTCTAACAACTGTATTTCTACCAATTATACCTTATTTTCTACCTTTGGTGCATTTTATGAGCGAAAAGCCAAATCTTTTACAAAAAGTATTTTTAAATACCTACCAAGGTATAAACTGGACTTGCTAATTTTACACACATATATCATATACTAATTTTAGCTACACCTCAATACAATTGATTGGTACCAACTTTCTCACATAACCACTTTAAGATTAAGCAATTTCGACTGACTGTTTTATATTGATTCTAATAAAAGAATATTATTTTTAACCAATAATCTTTGTTTATTTTTTTATTATTATTTTTTATTTTTATTTTTGAATTAGAACTTAATAATTTTAAGATATTATTCTATGAAAATTCTTTAAAAACTAAAAAACGTTTTTTTCTATACATTTCTTTATATAAACATAGACATAGAAATACAAATACTACTAAGACCATTGTCATTTGGTAGATATTAAGCCAGTGTTTGCACACAGGCACACACATATAAGACAATCATAACTGTCTTTTTTCAAGGACCTAGCTAAATTAGTTTTAATAGAGGCTAGTAAGTAAATACTGAAAATGCTTTGGTGCTTGGGTAAGTCATGTAGGCCTAGGTGTAATAGTGCAGTGGCCGGGCCAGTCAGAACTCTAATTCCAAAATCAGTGAGGGTGCGAAGCCCTCGAGCCCAAAGGAGATTAATTTTAGGGCATTCTCACCAATTGTGGAGCATGGTGCCCTGTAAACCACAATTCCTCCAGCAGAGGGGTGAAACTACTGGGTACATCTTTGACAGCCGAGAGGGGACCAGGTACCAATGGGAGACCACCTTGTAGTAGGTATCAAACATTGTGATACAATGAAGGGTTCTTTGTCAAAAGAATAGCCCTTTGCCAAGAGTCTACAGAGATTTGAGAGTGCAACAAGGTGTCCCATATCAGCAAATGCAGGGCGATTTCGGGTGGAACAAAACCGTTGAGTAATCCATAGTGGGTCGATAAAGGCCTGACAAGTCTGCGATCCATCTTCCAGATTGACTCACACGGGGTGGGCTGTCGAGAGGTGGTGGGGAGGAAACCCCAACTTCTTAAGAAACTTTTAATCCTGATGATCTCAAAGAAAAGGACCGGAGGGATACCTGTGGGGGTGCCCAAAAGAGCCAGGTTTATGAAACCGTCAGGCTGCGAAGCAGACCAGAAGTCCGAGACCTGCTTAATCCCTAGTCTGGCCCATATATTCGGGTGGGTATCTGCCAGCCCTGTAAGGAGACCAGCCATCAAAGTGATAGGGGAGGGGTCGGGAGCGATAAGTTGGTGGTGCCGGATCTTATCCCATACCTGAAGGCATTCTGTAATAACCAGGTTATTAATACCTAGACTTCTACGGCTATGCAGAGAAGTCCAAATTACATCCTTCAGCAGGATATTGTGGGGCAGGGAGGCCTGTTCAATCTCACGCCATTTGTCACAAGACTGAAGTACTCCCCATTGGGAGATATGGGTAAGCATGGCACCCTCATAATATTTTACCACAGAGGGAGATGCTAGGCCACCTAAGTGAATAGGAAATTTCAGGGTTTTTTGGGCTATTCGGGGAGTCTTCCCCCGCCAAATAAACTTTGATATCTCACTCTGGAACTGCAGTAAAAGTTGCATGGGGACTCTAATGGGGAGACACCTGAAAAGGTAGGTAAGCTTAGGAAGAAAAGGCATTTTAATAGAGGCAATACGCCCCAATCCATATAATGGACTTATGCTCCCAAGTGTTTTTTAAAGCTCTCAGTTCTGACAACAGGGGGACATAATTATCTTTAACCATTTGTGATGCGCTATTGGATATCTTCACACCCAAATGAGTAACCTTCTCATGCGACCATTTAAAATTAAAATGTTTCTTTAAATTATAAATGCAATTGTAAGAGTAACCCCACCAGTATATCTCTTTCTTTTGAGCGTTCAATTTATAGAATGAGAGGTCACCAAAGGTCTTTAAGACATCCAATAGTCTAGGAATGGCTCTACCCGGATCTGCAGTGAAAATTGTAATGTCGTCCGCGAATAATGCAATTTTTTCCAAAGTGCCTGAAAGCATTATCCCCGGAATGGATGTGTCGTCGCGAATATGGGCAGCCAGGGGCTCGAACTCCAGGGCAAACAACAGTGGAGATAAGGGGCACCCCTGCCTGGTGCCATTAGAAATGCTAAAAGGGTCTGACTGAAAGCCGAGGCCCCGAACAATAGCCGACGGGGCAGAATATAGCGCCTGAATAGCTCTGTAGGTTGATTGGGGGAAATTAAAAGCTCTGAGGGTTTCCCACAAGTAAGACCAGCGTACTCAATCAAAAGCCTTTTCGGCATCCAAAGAGATAACCGATGTTACGGTTGCCTCCAGGCTGGCTGGAAGTTGGACCGTAGAAAAGGATGCTCCTAGCGCTCCCCAAAGGAGCAGCAGCACCGTAGACACTATAACTACTGCGTAGCCACCATCAGTAATGCAGACTCTATGAACCACCGCTGCTGGGCTGGTATCTCCCCGTCTGCTCTGCGCCCTGGACCTACGACCAGGCTCCAGTAGGTGAACCTCTTCCTTCTGTAGCAATCCCTGTAGCTAAGGGAGTATGAAGAGCATAGCAATCCCTGTAGTGATTATAGCTGGCCCCTACAAACATGAGTCAAATCTGCAAGTTAGAGGGACAGAGTAGGTCTGATGTGCTGGAACACACAGCCTGGTGTTTATTGAGGTTACATGCAAACAGGACACTCTCAGGGGGAGGCATAAAATCCCCCATCACACATTTGATATTAGATAGAGAGACACTCCCTTTGACAGGCCACAACATTACTTCAGCAGATAACAAGTTACACACAATAAAACAATGCAGTCCACCTTATCACTAGCAGTCTGATTAGACAATGGTAAGGTTTATCACTAAACCTAATTAGAGCTGATCCCAGCAAACTTGCATTTAGAAAGCTTCTTGAAGCTCAACAAAATTAACTCTTAATGGCACACAATGAAAACCAATTCCTCTGTAACAGTGCTCCCCCTCTGTGGAACACTCTGCCTGTGTGACACCTGGCTCAGCAAGTCCCATTCACTGAACCAAGTGGGAGAAAGCCAGGGACAAGCTATTTTACAGGCTGCCGCTGAGGAATGGAGTCTGGGCTCCCAATTCCCTGCAATTCACTCTGCTGCTGGGGGACAGGACCAACTGTCTCTGCCCCCTGTAACTCAGCCTGCCGCTGGGGAATGGAGTCTGGGCTCCCAATTCCCTGCATATTCCTCTGCTGCTGGGGGACAGGACCAACTGTCTCTGCTCCCTGTAACTCATTTTCTCGCTGGAGAGCAGGTGTCCATACCCCCAAACTCCACAGTTGGCGCTCAAAGGCTTGTGCTGCTTCGTTCTCAGTAGCCAATTTTCGGATGATTCGACTGACTACCTCCTGCGCAGGGTCTGGACCATATCGGACTAGCCGCCTCTTTACCTCTGGAACGAAATCAGCGCCCTCATAGCGACGGATCAGGTTGAGGTGCTCTTCACAGGGTTCTGACCAGTGTCTTGTCAGCTCCATGATGCTGTAGGTAGGGACGCTGCGCAGTGGCTAGGGTTGCCCTCAATAACTCTCCTACGATACCAGTGCTGTTGTGGTGCTGCTCCATGCTATCCCACCGCTGCCGCCAAATGTTCGGTTGCCTCCAGGCTGGCTGGAAGTTGGACCGTAGAAAAGGATGCTCCTAGCGCTCCCCAAAGGAGCAGCAGCATCATAGACACTATAACTACTGCGTAGCCACCATCAGTAATGCAGACTCTATGAACCACCGCTGCTGGGCTGGTATCTCCCTGTCTGCTCTGCGCCCTGGACCTACGACCAGGCTCCAGTAGGTGAACCTCTTCCTTCTGTAGCAATCCCTGTAGCTAAGGGAGTATGAAGAGCATAGCAATCCCTGTAGTGATTATAGCTGGCCCCTACAAACATGAGTCAAAGCTGCAAGTTAGAGGGACAGAATAGGTCTGATGTGCTGGAACACACAGCCTGTTTTTTATTGAGGTTACATGCAAACAGGACACTCTCAGGGGGAGGCATAAAATCCCCCATCACACATTTGATATTAGATAGAGAGACACTCCCTTTGACAGGCCACAACATTACTTCAGCAGATAACAAGTTACACACAATAAAACAAAGCAGTCCACCTTATCACTAGCAGTCTGATTAGACAATGCTAAGGTTTATCACTAAACCTAATTAGAGCTGATCCCAGCAAACTTGCATTTAGAAAGCTTCTTGAAGCTCAACAAACTTAACTCTTAATGGCACACAATGAAAACCAATGCCTCTGTAACAGTGCTCCCCCTCTGTGGAACACTCTGCCTGTGTGGCACCTGGCTCAGCAAGTCCCATTCACTGAACCAAGTGGGAGAAAGCCAGGGACAAGCTATTTTACAGGTCTGGGGACATAGTCTTAAAGGGGAATTGTTCACCAAAGTCACAATATGTCCCCAGACGGTTCTTAAAGGGCCATACACACCCAATAAAAGTTAATATGTTCTCAGGGGAACAATCTTCCAGGGGCCATAGTCATGAGGAAGGAGGCTGGCAAATAGGCTTCTCCACAATCCATGGAAGCAGGGCAATTTTTCATTTAAAGGGCCAGTTACAAATAGCAGTTTGTAACAACCGAGTAAGGCCTTTGCATTGTAGTTGACTCGCAAACAATATTAACAAGCTGCCTTGTATTGTCAGGCCCCTCCCGCTTATGAATGAACCCTACTTGGTCAGGGCCTATAAGGCTCGGAAGAAGCTTTCCGATACGGTTAGCAAGGATTTTAGAGTAGATTTTCACGTCCACGTTGATCAAAGAAATTGGCCTATATCTTGCACAGGAGGAAGGGTCTTTTTCGGGTTTAGGCAAGGTAATTATGGCTGCTTTTAAGAATTCCTCTCTCATGGAGCCCTCTTTACTTGCTAAAGCAAAAAATCTCTGCAAGTAGGGAGATAGTTCATGAGTAAACACCTTATAAAACTGGGCAGAGAAACCATCTGGTCCCGGGGCCTTGAAGGGTTTGAGGTTTTTTATCGTTTGTTTAATTTCTACAAGGGATAGGGGGGCTGTAAGTGAGTCTTGTTGCTCGGTTGTAAGTGTGGGAAGATTAGCTGAAGATAAAAAAATTCTGATATCTTGACTAGAAGTAGGGGTTGGAGTCTCGGAGTTTTTAATATTGTATAATTTGGAATAGAATTCAGCAAAGCACTCACCAATTTGAGAGGGTTTCTTGTGTGATTTACCGTTGTAGTCAATCTGGGAAATGCGGGAATTGCTATATTTATGCCTGAGTCTATTCGCAAGCATAGTATCAGGTCTATTGCCTTTGTAATAGTATAATTGTTTTAATTTGCTAAGGTTATTTTGTGTACGGCGTAGCTCCAAATGGTTAATGTGCTCCTTAACTGTAGTAATTTGTGCAGCCAAGTCTAAGCTGATGGAAGAACGATTAAGGGATTCTAGGGATCTGAGTTTCATGTGTGCCTGTGCAAGAGTAAGGCCTGCTAACTTTCTCAGATGCCCCTGTTTACGAATGATAAGGCCCCTGACTGTTGCCTTAATCGCGCCCCAGAGAATGTCATCTGAGGTCTGGCCATTGTCATTACGACACAGCAATTCAACCAAGTCCCATCTCAATTCTTCCCTGAATGGGATATCAGCCAATATGTGTCTAGGAAGGCACCAATTGGATTTAAATGGTAATTTGTCCGAGGGGAATGAGTGAAATGCTGGAGCGGGAGACTGAGTCTTCTTGGCAGAAGATATAGTCCAGCCGGGAATAAGTTTTGTGGGGGTGAGAGTAGTGGGTATAGTCCCTATCCTTGGAATTTAGACTTCTCCAGATGTCAAAGTACCCATAATGTGTCATTATTATCCTAAATTGGGCTGAGGTATGCGTCTCCTGGGAGTGTTTACTACTTGTATTTAGCTGCTTACGGTCAAGTTTTGGTTCCCATTTCATGTTAAAGTCACCCGCAATCAAAACCCTCCCTTGCTTAAACTTATCAAGTATCTGAAGAATATTGCGGAGACACGCAGGCTGCCGGGAATTAGGAAGATAAATAGAGACCAATGTATGAAGAACATGGTCTAGTCTGCAAACCAGAATTATATATCTGGCTTGGGGGTCAGTAAGTACATGAATTTGCTCATAAGCGACCCTGTTATGGAGTAAAATGGCCGTGCCTCTTGCCTTCTTGGAAAAGGGGGAGTGTTCTAGTACTTTGTAGGAGCGAGAGTAGGTGCGAGAGTGGAAATATTGAGGGGCGTCTGACTGCCAGTGGGTCTCCTGCAGGAAAACTACGTCTGGGTTATGGAATTTGAGTTCACAGGACAAGAGACTTCTTTTAAAAGGGGAATTGAGACCCCTTACATTGTGCGTAAGCACTTTTAGAAAGTGCGCCATCCCACGATTCAGGCCTGGGGAAGGGAAGCAGGTTGGGTAAGGTAAAAAAAAAGTTAGGGAAAGGGACTATCACAGGAGATCAGTTCTTAGGTGTTGTATTAGAAAATGAGGTGAAAATAGTTCACCTAAATGGAACCCTGGCATGGGCTACCTATGTGGGGGGGGAGCTAGAAGAGAAGTATACAGAGAGAGAGCCGAAACTATGCACAGAGGAAGGAAAACATGTAAATGTATAGACAGATAATAAACCTGTGAGAACAATAGTGAGTGTGTGTGGACAGCAACAACAGTCCTAAATAAAATGCAAAACACCCATTCTAGACAAAAGTACAAACAATCGTAGCTTAATGTGGTAAAACAGTGCAAGTACTATCTAGAGAGTGAAGGTAGTAGTACGCCTACCCAATTAGAGGCAGATGACCTGTGCTGGGCTAGCCTCATAGAATATTAGAAAACAAGTATAAACTCTGACAGTGCAAATATGAACTTAAGATAATTTAACAAAGGGTCCAACACAGGGTGAATACCTCTTTGGCTGTGAGGATGCCCTTAAGGGAACGGACCCTATGTTAACGGCTGATAAGTGCTGTTACTGACCAGAGGTGCCTCACTTTCAGGCAGAGGGGTCTTGAGGACCCTGAGAGTCCTGTGTCTGCTGCGTTTTTTGTCTCTTGGAGTGCTGGTCCTTAGCGGGCCATTCAGGGGCCGTGGCTCTCAACTTCGTCCTGCTAGGAATGGGTTCCATTGTATCACCTTTGGTGAGGCCCCACTGTGCCAGTAATGCAGTGCTCTGAGCCAGCGAGGAGATTATGTGGGTTTGATTATCCCTTGAAATCAGCAACTTGGATGGGTATCCCCATCTATACCATATACCAGCGTTTCTGAGGGCCAGTGTGACTGGCTGGTATTGCCTTCTGAATTGCAAAGTGTGGGCCGACAAATCAGGAAGAAGTTGAATGGCTTGAAATTTTTCTGCCATTTGAGGTTTGCAAAAGGTGGCCTGCATCAGCTTATCTTTGAAGAGGAAGCTGTGAAAACAGACTATAACGTCTCTTGTTTTTTCTTGTGAAACAGACCTTGGGCGTAGTGCTCTATGCGCTCTTTCCATAGTAGTGGTTAGACCTTCCATGGGACCCAACAGGTTGTCAAAGAGCTCCAGAAGAAAACCTTGCAGGTCTGTTGATGTAATATCTTCCGGTATACCCCGAAATCTGATGTTATTTCTTCGGGCCCGGTCTTCGACATCCGCCAGCTTAAACTCTAGCTGACTCAGCTGATCCGACAGAGATTCAGAGTAAGCCAATAGATTTGATTGGTCTGTGGTTATATCGTCTTGCCGCCTTTCCAAGGAGTCCACCCGTTCTCCTATTTCCGAAATATCTTTTTTAAGCTCAGCATGGCTTTTTTGAATTTCTTTCGTGATAAAGCGGGTCAGGCTAGCAAGCATCTTTTTAAGAGTGTCCTCAGTAATGAAGTGCTGAGACCTGGGGTTTAGCATAGCTTCATGCTGAGAACCTTTGCCTAGAAATTCTGATCCACTCAGGCCATCATTGGAGTCATCTTCCGGCTCCTTACGCGGTAAGGAGAAGTGATCTAGAACCGTTTTCTTCACCAATCTGGGTGTTTTTATATTTCGCCTGGCCGTATGAGGCATTTTGAAATGGTAGCAGAGAGAAATTCAATGGGGCAAGTGCTGACACAGGACAGGTCAGGATATAGAGGCACCAATGTTTGGACTCACAGGTGTTTACAAAAATGAGAACATGAGTAAAAAAATCACATTAAACAGCACATAAAGAGGGGCCCAGAGGGCCATCCCTACCCCTACCCCTCCATGGCAGCCACCTTGCTAGAGATTAAATGTCCTCAAGCACAGATTATAAAGGGGAGAGCTGCCACCGAGGTGCGAGGGCCAGCGAGACCCCCCCAGACACAGGTCAATGACAAACCCGCAACAGACCCCAGAGTAACAACCAAGGTTGACTTTGAGAATACGACCTTGCGGAAGGGAAAAAGGGAGGAGGAAGTGACTAGCTCAGACGAGCTGGGCCGGAAAGGGGGGGCCAGCCGGGGTCACTCACTTGAGATATTCAAACAGAGTCCCTGCCTAGACAAGGTAGGATGATAAAACCCCTGCAGTAACAAAGCAAAACCCATTGGTAGGTGAAATATTCTGCTGGTTGCTACACTTAAAGGCCCACAATTACAATAGATCAATTAAATGAACTGAGTATACAGTAAAAACCAATACAATAGTAGCCGAAGCGAACCTCAGTAGCTATGTCCTTAGGGCATAGAAATATCTGTGGAGGAGCCTAGGTTAATTTGTTCAAATAAGCGTGAAGTGGGGGGAGTGTAAAAGGTCTAATTTGGACAAATAGTGTTATTTAGAAATGTGCTGGGCTGGTGTCATGCAAGCTCTATAAGATAGTACCTGTAAGAAAAAATGCAGATTAAAGCTAAGTGTGGGAGAGAGGCGTGGGAATACTTGAGGCTGTTTAGAAATAAGAAGATTGTATGGTGCAGTATTATTTGAAAAGAAGCTTAGGTCAGATTGGTAGTGTAAGTGTATAGTGAAGGATGTATATACGGACTAATCTGGACAGGTAGAACTAGTTAGTTATATGCAGGACTAGTATTGTGTAGTCAACAAAAGATGGACCTGTAAAAGAAAATGTGGTTTAAAACAACAACACTACACTCTGAAAATAAAATTCAGAGACACCTGAGCTGGCGCAGCAGCCTTTTCATAGGGTTATGTAACCTAGAGGTCCATACTGGGCTAACCTGGGAGAGAAAAGTCACCCCCAACAAGACCTTGCAGACTTTATGAGCCAGTAGCAATAGTATAGTAGGCCTTGAAACAGAGTTCTGTTCATATAGCAGGCTGTAAGGTTTGAGACAGTTCTGTTCATGCAGCAGGCTGTAAGGTCTAAGGCCGGTAAGGAGCAATGCAGGGGACTCCGTTTATCTGAAAGAGGGGCAGGACTCCAAATAAAACAGCAAAGTTCCAGGACAGTGGTCTTGGGCCCACCAGAGGAAACCCCAACAGGCAGGGTAAAGCCTCACTGGCACTTGGGATAAGGTGTTGGGCCTAGGGCAGTGCTTTCCAAACTGTGTGTCGGGACACACTAGTGTGTCGGCAGCAGTGTGTAGGTGTGTCCCTGCTTCAGCACAAATTTTTTTAAATTTTAATTTTTTTTAATGTTTTTTTTTTGGTTTCTGACTTTCCGCCTGCCTGCTACGCATATCACATGGTTGACACGTGATTGATACCTAGGGGGTCACAGATCATCTTAACCTATTGGCGCAGCTCAGTGGGAACTGAAACTATTCCCATTGGTGGCTTTGGGGGCACATTGGCACCTGACTGCACGTGTAGTCTCCTCAATTGGCTGGTGGCTGCATGTGTAGTCAGTGAGTGGCACAGCAGTGTGTTTGCAGCGTGGGCAGTACTCAATCGGACTCACCGAGCTCTGAGGACGGCAGCTTAAACGCTGAGCTGAAGTCAGTGGGGTTTTTTTTGCAGTAGTGCATTGCTGTTCCTGCTCTTGATATATGGATAGGAAGGGGAAGCTTAAAAATGCGAGTGTCTAATATCCCACCAAATATTCAGAAACTGTGTTCATCCCATCAACCTCATACATCCCATTAAAATAGTAAGTAACTATTGGTGTTATTAAACTTTTTTTTAATTCTTGCACATACTTACTGTTACTTGTAAATACATTTCGTTATTATATCATTTACTGTATGTGTCCGTATCTCTTAAAACAAGTTAGTTTAACCTCCTGTTTGCTAGTACAACTTAATCACTGTGTCGCGAAATGATGTAGATCTAAAAAGTGTGTCACCGACATAAAAAGTTTGGAAAGCTCTGGCCTAGGGGATCAGGCCTTATTTGGAAAGTGTCTAACGTTTGGAGTGATAAATCTCCCCTGTGGTGGGATGGAGCCCAAAAAAAAAAAAATCAGAGCCAAGAGAGCAAAGGGCTATTATAACGTCTCTGAGTGAGGGCTAAATTGTCTCCTATACCCCTTAGCTTGCAATGTACTTGGAGCTTGAAAGGCCCTAAAGACCGTGTGACTACTGCGTGGGAGATCACAGGACTATGTGCCCGATATGGGGTATGTGGGGCCCAGGGAGCAAGGCTTGTAGCTAACGGAGGGTTATGTCTCACTCCCCTCCCAGTGACTTACACCTCGCCTCTGTTAGATAGGAGGCCGACTCACCCAACCTCTCTGCGAAGGATCTCCTCTTCCAGGATGTCAAGACTGAGGGTCAGAAGCCGACAGCTGTGTGTTGCTGAAGTGCGCAACAGTTAGTGGCGGAGGACAGGGCCTAAGATGGCGGCCGTTCGTGCCAATTCCGGAATGGGCGCTCAGCTGTTCTTCCCCTCAGTGAAACCTGACTGGCAGCTTAAGTCCCCGGGGGGTAAGTCCGGGTGCGAGAAGGTCTCTTGTCGCTGCGGCAGCAGGTGGGTCCGGTTTGCTCTCGGGAATTGTCGGTGGCCTCCCAAGTCCTGATGCGTAGGGGCTGCGGCCCGGCGGTGCAATTAATTAGATCTGTTGTAGGTTCCCCTGAGCAGGATTCTGAAGTTTTAGCCTCAATATAGACTCCGGAGCGGAGCCCCGACCCTCCGGAGTCGTTCTCAGCAGGAGCACTTCTTACGGGCTAGCTCTCTCCTCATGAAAGTACCCGGCTAAGATTCCCTTCCTCCGTCCAATGACTGCTGAGACGGTCTTAGCAGCACACTCGTGGGTGAAAGCCTTGAGAATACAGTCCAAAATTATTTATAAGGTTATTAACCTCTTTATCCAGCGGAGCTCAAGTGCTGTGCGGCCGCTTAGTACAACGGCTAGCTCAGCCCCCTAATATACATATAATATTTTTGTTTGCACATTTACAAATATGATTCTTTAAAAAGTGATCTCTTAATTTCTGCAATTTTTTTTTACCATGCATGTCACACACTGTTGATTTAGGGGATGTAATGTGCAGAAATTTTACCTCCTGTGAGTGTTTCTGTGGGTGTCTGTGTTTATGTCTTTGTGCTTTTGTTTGTGTCTCTGAGTGTGTATGTATTTTTTTTTCTGTTGGTCTCTCTGTGAGGGTGGGTGTGTATGTCTTTGTGCATTTTTTGTGGATGTTTGTGAGGATGTGTGTGTATGTCTGTACTTTTTCTATGGGTGTCTCTGTGAGGATGTGTGTATGTATGTCTTTGTGTATTTTCTCTAGATGCCTCTGTGAGGGTGGGTGTGTATGTCTGTGTGTGTTTTCTGTGGATGTCTCTGTGAGGGTGGGTGTGTATGTATGTATGTCTGTGTTTTCTGTGGGTGTCTATGTGAGGATGTGTGCATGCCTGTGCTTTTTCTGTGGGTGTCTCTGTGAAAATGTGTGTGTGTATGTATGTATTTGTGTGTTTTATGTGGTTGTCTCTCTGTGTGTGTATGTCTTTGTGTGTTTTCTGTGGGTGTCTCTCTGTGTGTATGTCTATGTGTGTTTTCTGAGGCTCTCTCTGTCAGTGTTTTCTTGGGTGTATGAGCAAGTTTGTGTTTGAGTTTGTGTGTGTGTGTCCATTGTCTGATCCTTTTTAGGACATTTTGACCTTACTACTGATTATTCACATCTTTCTACAGACTTTGAGACTAATGAAACCTTTCCGGAAGTCACCAATCCACCATTCAACCTTTAAATTAATGTTTAGGCCGTTCAGGGCCCTTCCTTTCAGCCACTGCATGCTGTTGTTATCATTTAGTTGGTATCTTATTTGACAAAAAGATAATCAGAACTCCATATTTTGTTTTGTAAATCTCCTTTTTTGACAAAACTGTAGAAATGTTTCTGTGCTTGTCTGCTAGAGTGTCTATATGTGAATCCTTATGTGTGAGTGTGGGTTTCAGTAGATGAGTGTGTCTGTGTGTTTCTGTGTTTGTGTGTTACTACCTTTACAACATTTCCAAGTTTGACTACACAAGAATAAAGTGCATATATGTTTTAGTCACGTGGTTAAAAATTGCACATGTCAAAGGGGGGGGGGGGGCTGATCAATGGTTAAAGTGATGGTAAACTTACTTAAGTTAATTTACATAGTATGAAAGAACTTTTAAATATATGCATATTGATGCTAGTATTTCTATTACACACACACTATAGCTATTGTTATACCCATTTTTATGCGCCTCTGTTCCCTGCTTCTATACTGCCTCCATATCTGAAATTTTTATGCTTTAGTTTGACAGGCAGCTGTTGCATCCAATAGGAGCTGCACCATACGCCCTATGTTACCTACTGCCAGCACGCTCCCATGCTGGTAACTTCAAGCCGCATGTGTTTGAGGTAGAACTGCGCAAGTGAAGTTCACTGTGCTCTTTGCGCTGCTTAAACAGTGAATCTGCTTCACCGTAGAGATTCACTGTTTGCTGCAGGGACAAGATCGGCACATGTATTTGCTTTTTTTTTTGCGAGTAAGCAGCGCAAAGAGCGTAGTGAACTGCACTTGCGCAGTTCTACCTCAAACATATGCGGCTTGAAGTTACCAGCACGGGAGCGTGCTGGCAATAGGTAACATAGGGCGTATGGTGCAGCGCCTATTGGATGTAACAGCTGCCTGTCACACTAAAGCATAAAAATTTCAGATACGGAGGCAGTATAGAAGCAGGGAACAGAGGCGCATAAAAATGGGTATAACAATAGCTATAGTGTGTGTGTAATAGAAATATTAGCATCAATATGCATATATTTAAAAGTTCTTTCATACTATGTAAATTAACTTAAGTGAGTTTACCATCACTTTAAAGTCAGGGGTTCCAAAATGTCTAGTGGCAGCCCTGCATGCGCTATGACAGAGAATGAGTTCTGGGAGGACACACAAGGGTTTATATGAACTCGCACAAAGGAAGAAGACACTGTACAATCCTGACAACCTGCTACAGAGCTCCCATCGTCTTCATAGTAGGCTGTGCGGATTAAAACTGTCACAATGAAGAGTAAGGGCAATTAGAGATGAAATCCCTGTAACAGAGCAGCAAGCAGGTCAAATAACAATGTAGTCCCAAAATGAGAGTTGTAAATAAATGATCCGTATAGTGCAACAAAATATCAATATGTTAAACTTGACCAATGTATCATTGCGGCCCTGAGTTTGGCAGGAAATCAATGTATCCAGTGTTAACATACATCTAATAAAGTATTTGTATTTTTGTATTTCCCCTCTTTTGCGGATTTTTGTTTTTTATAACACTGTATACAGTGGGACAGGGAAATAGTATAGGCTCCTGCGCAATAAAATTATTTTCATTTCCCAGGGAAAATGTATGTGAGCTACACTTGTTAAGTGGGTATAACTTTACAGGGGCGGGTTTGCAATAATAAAGGAATAACACAATCCATTAGAAAGTGCTAATACATTATTTACTGAATTCTACTTTATATAATAATTATTCAATAATAATTCCACAAATTGTGGGGCTGTCAGCACTACCATCAGATCTGTCAGTGCCACTGAGAGCGATCTTATTATTGCGCTCATCACGATAGCGTTGACGTCACATGGAATCCTGCTTGCACAGTGCAGCTCAGGAGGAAGGGAGCGAGCAGGACAAATTATACATTTGAGTCAACAAGTCTTGGTAAGCTTCAGCAAAAACTGCAGCAATTTAATACATGTTAGTTTTATTGAATTGTGATAAAGGGGACTATTTATTAAGCTCTGTATGCTCCATAACCTATCCACCTGCTCTGAGGCCAACAGACATTGCGGGAAATCAACCCGATCCAATACGATCCGGTTGATTGACACCCCCTGCACCAGCAATTTTCAAGAGCTGCTGGTGCAATGATGAATGTGGAGAACGTATTGCTCTCCGCATTCAGTGATGTCTGTCGGACATGATCCTCTGATCGGATCATGTCGGACAGAGGGTTGATATATCAGCCCAAAAGGGTTAACAATTTATCAAAACCTAAAATAAATAATAGGATTTAAAAAAATGGCAGTGCATTTAACCCCTTAATGACCAGACCATTTTTCAATTTTCTTACCCTTAATGACAAAGGCTATTTCTCCAACATAGGTGTGTCCGGTCCACGGCGTCATCCTTACTTGTGGGATATTCTCTTCCCCAACAGGAAATGGCAAAGAGCCCAGCAAAGCTGGTCACATGATCCCTCCTAGGCTACGCCTACCCCAGTCATTCTCTTTGCCGTTGTACAGGCAACATCTCCACGGAGATGGCTTAGAGTTTTTTAGTGTTTAACTGTAGTTTTTATTATTCAATCAAGAGTTTGTTATTTTAAAATAGTGCTGGTATGTACTATTTACTCTGAAACAGAAAAGAGATGAAGATTTCTGTTTGTAAGAGGAAAATGATTTTAGCAACCGTTACTAAAATCGATGGCTGTTCCACACAGGACTGTTGAGAGGAATTAACTTCAGTTGGGGGAACAGTGAGCAGACTTTTGCTGCTTGAGGTATGACACATTCTAACAAGACGATGTAATGCTGGAAGCTGTCATTTTCCCTATGGGATCCGGTAAGCCATTTTTATTACAGAGTAAATAAGGGCTTCACAAGGGCTTGTTAAGACTGTAGACATTTTCTGGGCTAAATCGATTCATATATAACATATTTAGCCTTGAGGAATCATTTAATATGGGTATTTTTGTAAAATAATATCGGCAGGCACTGTTTTAGACACCTTATTCTCTAGGGGCTTTCCCTAATCATAGGCAGAGCCTCATTTTCGCGCCGGTATTGCGCACTTGTTTTTGAGAAGCATGACATGCAGTCGCATGTGTGAGGAGCTCTGATACATAAAAAAGACTTTCTGAAGGCGTCATTTGGTATCGTATTCCCCTTTGGGCTTGGTTGGGTCTCAGCAAAGCAGATACCAGGAACTGTAAAGGGGTTAAAGATAAAAACGGCTCCGGTTCCGTTATTTTAAGGGTTAAAGCTTCCAAATTTGGTGTGCAATACTTTTAAGGCTTTAAGACACTGTGGTGAAATTTTGGTGAATTTTGAACAATTCCTTCATATTTTTTCGCAATTGCAGTAATAAAGTGTGTTCAGTTTAAAATTTAAAGTGACAGTAACGGTTTTATTTTAAAACGTTTTTTGTACTTTGTTATCAAGTTTATGCCTGTTTAACATGTCTGAACTACCAGATAGACTGTGTTCTGAATGTGGGGAAGCCAAGGTTCCTTCTCATTTAAATAGATGTGATTTATGTGACACTGAAAATGATGCCCAAGATGATTCCTCAAGTGAGGGGAGTAAGCATGGTACTGCATCATTCCCTCCTTCGTCTACACCAGTCTTGCCCACTCAGGAGGCCCCTAGTACATCTAGCGCGCCAATACTCCTTACTATGCAACAATTAACGGCTGTAATGGATAATTCTATCAAAAACATTTTAGCCAAAATGCCCACTTATCAGCGTAAGCGCGACTGCTCTGTTTTAGATACTGAAGAGCATGAGGACGCTGATGATAATGGTTCTGATATGCCCCTACACCAGTCTGAGGGGGCCAGGGAGGTTTTGTCTGAGGGAGAAATTTCAGATTCAGGGAAAATTTCTCAACAAGCTGAACCCGATGTGATTACATTTAAATTTAAGTTGGAACATCTCCGCGCTCTGCTTAAGGAGGTGTTATCCACTCTGGATGATTGTGAGAATTTGATCATCCCAGAGAAACTATGTAAAATGGACAAGTTCCTAGAGGTCCCGGGGCCCCCAGAAGCTTTTCCTATACCCAAGCGGGTGGCGGACATTGTAAATAAAGAATGGGAAAGGCCCGGTATACCTTTCGTCCCTCCCCCCATATTTAAAAAATTGTTTCCCATGGTCGACCCCAGAAAGGACTTATGGCAGACAGTCCCCAAGGTCGAGGGGGCGGTTTCTACTTTAAACAAACGCACCACTATACCCATAGAAGATAGTTGTGCTTTCAAAGATCCTATGGATAAAAAATTAGAAGGTTTGCTTAAAAAGATGTTTGTTCAGCAAGGTTACCTTCTACAACCAATTTCATGCATTGTCCCTGTCACTACAGCCGCGTGTTTCTGGTTCGATGAGCTAGAAAAGGCGATCGATAGTGATTCTCCTCCTTATGAGGAGATTATGGACAGAATCCGTGCTCTCAAATTGGCTAATTCTTTCACCCTAGACGCCACTTTGCAATTGGCTAGGTTAGCGGCGAAAAATTCTGGGTTTGCTATTGTGGCGCGCAGAGCGCTTTGGTTGAAATCTTGGTCAGCGGATGCGTCTTCCAAGAACAAATTGCTTAACATTCCTTTCAAGGGGAAAACGCTGTTTGGCCCTGACTTGAAAGAGATTATCTCTGATATCACTGGGGGTAAGGGCCACGCCCTTCCTCAGGATAGGTCTTTCAAGGCCAAAAATAAACCTAATTTTCGTCCCTTTCGTAGAAACGGACCAGCCCCAAGTGCTACGTCCTCTAAGCAAGAGGGTAATACTTCTCAAGCCAAGCCAGCCTGGAGACCAATGCAAGGCTGGAACAAGGGAAAGCAGGCCAAGAAGCCTGCCACTGCTACCAAGACAGCATGAAATGTTGGCCCCCGATCCGGGACCGGATCTGGTGGGGGGCAGACTCTCTCTCTTCGCTCAGGCTTGGGCAAGAGATGTTAAGGATCCTTGGGCACTAGAAATAGTCTCCCAAGGTTATCTTCTGGAATTCAAGGGGCCTCCCCCAAGGGGGAGGTTCCACAGGTCTCAATTGTCTTCAGACCACATAAAGAGACAGGCATTCTTACATTGTGTAGAAGACCTGTTAAAAATGGGAGTGATTCATCCTGTTCCATTAGGAGAACAAGGGATGGGGTTCTACTCCAATCTGTTCGTAGTTCCCAAAAAAGAGGGAACGTTCAGACCAATCTTGGATCTCAAGATCCTAAACAAGTTTCTCAAGGTTCCATCGTTCAAAATGGAAACTATTCGAACAATTCTTCCTTCCATCCAGGAAGGTCAATTCATGACCACGGTGGATTTAAAGGATGCGTATCTACATATTCCTATCCACAAGGAACATCATCGGTTCCTAAGGTTCGCATTCCTGGACAAGCATTACCAGTTCGTGGCACTTCCTTTTGGATTAGCCACTGCTCCAAGGATTTTCACAAAGGTACTAGGGTCCCTTCTAGCGGTACTAAGACCAAGGGGCATTGCAGTAGTACCTTACTTGGACGACATTCTGATTCAAGCGTCGTCCCTTCCTCAAGCAAAGGCTCACACGGACATAGTCCTGGCCTTTCTCAGATCTCACGGATGGAAAGTGAACGTAGAAAAGAGTTCTCTATCTCCGTCAACAAGGGTTCCCTTCTTGGGAACAATAATAGACTCCTTAGAAATGAGGATTTTTCTGACAGAGGCCAGAAAAACAAAACTTCTAAACTCTTGTCAAACACTTCATTCCGTTCCTCTTCCTTCCATAGCGCAGTGCATGGAAGTAATAGGTTTGATGGTAGCGGCAATGGACATAGTTCCTTTTGCGCGCATTCATCTAAGACCATTACAACTGTGCATGCTCAGTCAGTGGAATGGGGACTATACAGACTTGTCTCCGACGATTCAAGTAAATCAGAGGACCAGAGACTCACTCCGTTGGTGGCTGTCCCTGGACAACCTGTCACAAGGGATGACCTTCCGCAGACCAGAGTGGGTCATTGTCACGACCGACGCCAGTCTGATGGGCTGGGGCGCGGTCTGGGGACCCCTGAAAGCTCAGGGTCTTTGGTCTCGGGAAGAATCTCTTCTACCGATAAATATTCTGGAACTGAGAGCGATATTCAATGCTCTCAAGGCTTGGCCTCAGCTAGCAAAGGCCAAGTTCATACGGTTTCAATCAGACAACATGACGACTGTTGCGTACATCAACCATCAGGGGGGAACAAGGAGTTCCCTGGCGATGGAAGAAGTGACCAAAATCATTCAATGGGTGGAGACTCACTCCTGCCACCTGTCTGCAATCCACATTCCAGGAGTGGAAAATTGGGAAGCGGATTTTCTGAGTCGTCAGACATTACATCCGGGGGAGTGGGAACTCCATCCGGAAATCTTTGCCCAAATTACTCAATTGTGGGGCATTCCAGACATGGATCTGATGGCCTCTCGTCAGAACTTCAAGGTTCCTTGCTACGGGTCCAGATCCAGGGATCCCAAGGCGACTCTAGTAGATGCACTAGTAGCACCTTGGACCTTCAAACTAGCTTATGTATTCCCGCCGTTTCCTCTCATCCCCAGGCTGGTAGCCAGGATCAATCAGGAGAGGGCGTCGGTGATCTTGATAGCTCCTGCGTGGCCACGCAGGACTTGGTATGCAGATCTGGTGAATATGTCATCGGCTCCACCATGGAAGCTACCTTTGAGACGAGACCTTCTTGTTCAAGGTCCGTTCGAACATCCGAATCTGGTCTCACTCCAGCTGACTGCTTGGAGATTGAACGCTTGATCTTATCAAAACGAGGGTTCTCAGATTCTGTTATTGATACTCTTGTTCAGGCCAGAAAGCCTGTAACTAGAAAAATTTACCACAAAATATGGAAAAAATATATCTGTTGGTGTGAATCTAAAGGATTCCCTTGGAACAAGGTAAAGATTCCTAAGATTCTATCCTTTCTTCAAGAAGGATTGGAGAAAGGATTATCGGCAAGTTCCTTGAAGGGACAGATTTCTGCCTTGTCTGTGTTACTTCACAAAAAGCTGGCAGCTGTGCCAGATGTTCAAGCCTTTGTTCAGGCTCTGGTTAGAATCAAGCCTGTTTACAAACCTTTGACTCCTCCTTGGAGTCTCAACTTAGTTCTTTCAGTTCTTCAGGGGGTTCCGTTTGAACCCTTGCATTCCGTTGATATTAAGTTATTATCTTGGAAAGTTTTGTTTTTGGTTGCAATTTCTTCTGCTAGAAGAATTTCAGAATTATCTGCTCTGCAGTGTTCTCCTCCTTATCTGGTTTTCCATGCAGATAAGGTGGTTTTACGTACTAAACAAAAACATTAACCAGGAGATAGTCGTGCCTTCTTTGTGTCCGAATCCAGTTTCAAAGAAGGAACGTTTGTTGCACAATTTGGATGTTGTTCGCGCTCTAAAATTCTATTTAGATGCTACAAAGGATTTTAGACAAACATCTTCCTTGTTTGTTGTTTATTCTGGTAAAAGGAGAGGTCAAAAAGCAACTTCTACCTCTCTCTCTTTTTGGATTAAAAGCATCATCAGATTGGCTTATGAGACTGCCGGACGGCAGCCTCCTGAAAGAATCACAGCTCATTCCACTAGGGCTGTGGCTTCCACATGGGCCTTCAAGAACGAGGCTTCTGTTGATCAGATATGTAGGGCAGCGACTTGGTCTTCACTGCACACTTTTACCAAATTTTACAAGTTTGATACTTTTGCTTCTTCTGAGGCTATTTTTGGGAGAAAGGTTTTGCAAACCGTGGTGCCTTCCATTTAGGTGACCTGATTTGCTCCCTCCCTTCATCCGTGTCCTAAAGCTTTGGTATTGGTTCCCACAAGTAAGGATGACGCCGTGGACCGGACACACCTATGTTGGAGAAAACAGAATTTATGTTTACCTGATAAATTACTTTCTCCAACGGTGTGTCCGGTCCACGGCCCGCCCTGGTTTTTTAATCAGGTCTGATAATTTATTTTCTTTAACTACAGTCACCACGGTATCATATGGTTTCTCCTATGCAAATATTCCTCCTTTACGTAGGTCGAATGACTGGGGTAGGCGGAGCCTAGGAGGGATCATGTGACCAGCTTTGCTGGGCTCTTTGCCATTTCCTGTTGGGGAAGAGAATATCCCACAAGTAAGGATGACGCCGTGGACCGGACACACCGTTGGAGAAAGTAATTTATCAGGTAAACATAAATTCTGTTTTTTACATTTCTGCTATGTTTGTGTTTAGCTGTAATTTTCCTCTTATTCATTTACTTTACCCACACATATTATATACCGTTTTTCTCGCCATTAAATGGAATTTCTAAAGATACCATTATTTTCATCATATCTTATAATTTCCTATAAATTTTTTTATAAAATATGAGGAAAAAATGGAAAAAAACATACTTTTTCTAACTTTGACCCCCAAAATCTGTTACACATCTACAATCACCTAAAAACACCCATGCTAAATAGTTTCTAAATTTTGTCCTGAGTTTAGAAATACCCAACGTTTACATGTTCTTTACTTTTTTTGCAAGTTATAGGGCAATAAATACAAGCAGCACTTTGCTATTTCCAAACCACTTTTTTCAAAATTAGTGCTAGTTACATTGGAACCCTGATATCTGTCAGGAAAACCTGAATAACCCTTGACATGTATATATTTTTTTTTAGAAGACATCCCAAAGTATTGATCTAGGTCCATTTTGGTATATTTCATGCCACCATTTCACCGCCAAATGTGATCAAATAAAAAAAAAAAAGTTAACTTTTTCACAAATTTTGTCACAAACTTTAGGTTTCCCACTGAAATTATTTACAAACAGCTTCTGCAATTAAGGCACAAATGGTTGTAAATGCTTCTTTGGGATCCCCTTTGTTCAGAAATTGCAGACTTATATGGCTTTGGGGTTGCTTTTTGGTAATTAGAAGGCCGCTAAATGGCACTGTGCACCACACGTGTTTTATGCCCAGCAGTGAAGGGGTTAATTAGGGAGCTTGTAGGGAGCTTGTAGGGTTAATTTTAGCTTTAGTGTAGTGTAGTAGACAACCCGAAGTATTTATCTAGGCTCATTTTGATATATTTCATGCAACCATTTCACCGCCAAATGCGAGCAAATTATAAAAAAAAAATTTCATTTTTCACAATTTTAGGCTTCTCACTGAAAGTATTTACAAACAGCTTGTGCTATTATGGCACAAATTGTTGTAAAAGCTTATTTGGGATCCCCTTTGTTCAGAAATAGCAGACTTATATGGCTTTGGCATTGCTTTTTGGTAATTAGAAGGCCGCTAAATGCTGCTGCGCACCACACGTAAATTATGCCCAGCAGTGAAGGGGTTAATTAGGTAGGTTGTAGGGAGCTTGCAGGGTTAATTTTAGCTTTAGGGTAGAGATCAGCCTCCCACCTGACACATCCCACCCCCTGATCCCTCCCAAACAGCTCTCTTCCCTCCCCCACCCCACAATTGTCCCCGCCATCTTAAGTACTGGCAGAAAGTCTGCCAGTACTAAATAAAAGGAGTTTTTTTTTTTTTTTTATAAAAAAAATTAAATATTTTAGCTGTGACGGACTCCTGCCTTAGCCCCAACCTCCATGATCCCCCCCCAGCTCTCTAACCCTCTCCCCTATCTAATTGCCGCCATCTTGGGTACTGGCAGCTGTCTGCCAGTACCCAATTTGCCCCAAAAACAAAAGTATTTTTTCTTCTTTTGCAATTTTTTATGTTTTCTGTAGTGTAGCAGCCCCCCACAATACCCCTATCCCCCTCCCAGATCCTTTTATATTAATTTTTTTTTTAAATCTTTTTTCCCCCCCTCTTCCCTCCTCATTGGTGTCAGTGGCCAGCTAATGCGCGCGCACGCGCGCCCCCCCGCACGCTCCCGGCACCCGGCGTGCACATTGCACTTCTAAGAACCGGATGCCGGGTAGCGATGGGCCGCCCACCCGCCTCCCTGTTACGCTCCCACCCACCAACGAACCGGCACCATCGCTACCGGTGCAGAGAGGGCCACAGAGTGGCTCTCTCTGCATTGGAGTCTTCTAAAAAGGTATTGCAGGATGCCTCCATATGGAGGCATCACTGCAATACCCTGAGAGCTGCTGGAAGCGATTGCGATCGCTTCCAGCACTCTGTTAGACAACTGACGTACCAGGTACGTCTATTGTCATTAACTGGTTGTTTTTGCATGACGTACCTGGTACGTCAGTTGTCATTAAGGGGTTAAGTAAAATAAAGAGTGAGCATTAGAAATGTATTTATATGAAATTTACATAGTTTTATGCTCACACTGCAGCTTGTACTTTTGTACCTGGTTGGTGTGAGTGATGGTCACTAGGTAAACCAAAGACAGATAAAGGTGACTGATGATCACTTATAGCTAGATTAGAAGTTGTTTGCTAACTTTTGTGTGTGTGCGATATAGTTTTTTTCGGCTTTTTAAGTGCGTATTTCAAATTGAAAGTAAATGCGTTCGCTCAGGCACAATTAGCTCTACTGAAGAGCTAGGGATCGATTTATCACATGGCGGGCGGACATGATTTGCTGTAGAGAATCATGTCCGTCCAACATCGTTAAATGCCGACAGCATACACTGTCGGCATTTAACATTGCACAAGCATTTCTGGTGAAATGCGTGTGTAATGCCGCCCCTGCACATTTGCAGCCAATCTAGCGGGGGGGTCAATCATCCTAAAAGGTGGCGAATGAGTTAGGGAGCAGTGGTCTTATGACCGCTGCTTTTTAATGTATGTTTCCGGCGAGCCAGAACATCACGGGTAGAAAGCAGCATCGGTTGCTTAATAGATCTACCCCCTAGTGTAAAGGGTCATGAGTTAAAAAAAGTTGCATAAAACACAACATAAATACATTTAAAAGTACAGTTACACACATAAAAACAATATCTGACAATTTTTTAATTTTTTTTTTTTAATAAAAAGCTATTAGGACTCAAATATATGTGTTATACAGTGTATGACAAAAAAACGGCTGTTACACATATTTATATACAGTATATATATATATATATATATATATATATATATATACATACACATGTCTAAATGTGTGTATGTATGTATGTATTTATGTGTGTATGTATGTATGTATATATGTGTGTGTACAGATGTATTTATGTGTATATATATATATGTATATAGACACATACATATATATATATATATATATATATATATATATATATATATATATATATATATATATATATATATATATACACATATAATACACACACATTGGAGCCCTTTCCAGTCAAATACCTTAAAACATTAAAAGTCATATTTATTCATCTATATTTAATAATGTGTTTTACTTTGTATATACAGTAAATATTTTACATTCCAATGTATTTTTAATTAATAAACATTTCTTCTGAGCTGTATATCCCGTATGAGAGTTAAAGGGACAGGAAACACAAATTTTCTTTCTTTCATGAGTCAGATGGAGAACACAATTTTAAACAACTTTCCAATTTACTTCTATAATCTAATTTGCTTCATTTTCTTGGTATCCTTTGTTGGAGGAGCAGCAATGCACTACTGGGAGCCAATAACACGAGGCATATATGTGCAGCCACTAATCAGCAGCCCCTGATACTACCTAAGTATTACATTCAACAAAGGATACAAAGAGAACAAAACAAATTAAATAATAGAAGTAGATTGGAAAGTTGTTTAAAATCGCATGCTCTATCTGAAACATGAAATTAAAAAATGAAGTATTTGTACAAAGAAGGTGCTATTTGTTTTTGTGTTTTATAGTTGTGCCCTCAGAAGAGTTAACCTGACAAAGGAGTAGACTGACACAGATTTGGGACTGAATGAAATCTGGGACTATCTATATAGTTATGATTTAAAGGGACATAAGAGATGACAAATGACATGCTCTAATTCTTTAGAACATGCCATTTTAGGACTATCAACCCTGCACTACTGTGTGTTTAAACCCCCACAAAGCATGTTAAACACACAGTAGAAGTACTGCTCTGCCCTGCAGATCACTGTTGGTCCCAAGCAGAAAATATCCCTGATCCAATTAGTAGCTCTAAATGCACGACTGAGCCGTGTAACTGGTGCTGCTGATTGGATCAACATCAGATTCCGCTCAGGACCAACAGTGCTCTGCGGGTACCAAGCAGTACTACAGTGTGTTTATGGCCCTTTAGGATCACTATAAAGTTGGATACGAGTTTCTGGTTATCAATTTTGATTTGCAAAAACATGAATTGAGCACACACTTAAAGCATTTCCTTTTAGGATATCCTCATTTGGTGTCTGTCTAGGACCATGCAGCACTAATTGGCTAAAATGCAAGTCAATAGATAATAAATAAAAAGTCATGTGATCAGGGGGCTGTCAGAAGAGGCTTAGATACAAGATAATCACAGAGGTAAAAAGTGTATTAATATAACTGTGTTGGTTATGCAAAACTGGGGAATGGGTAATAAAGGGATTAGCTAGCTTTTAAAACAATAACAATTCTGGTGTAGACTGTCCCTTTAATACAAGTGGTAAATGCTCAATATTCCTTTTGTATTTGAATCATTGTGGGTAGGCTGCAAGAGCACAGAATAAAGTTCTGTTGGTGCAAGTTTTAAGTACCTGGGAATGAAATGTGTTGAAAGGACACTTTATTGTAGGAAGTACAAGCAAGGTCAAGCATTTGTTTGCTGATTAATCCTGTCTCATATATTACTTTTTGAGGGTTTTTGTTTTCAATTACTTATACAAACATAATGAATTTGCAACAGTTCTAGCCACACGCATGCTAATAGCTCTGCGCATTACATCATCCTGCTGTCATAACAAATATAAAACGCATTCAAGTGTTCGGCTCTAAGTGCCTGGCTGGCGTTGCATATCTCTAAATCCTGTTAAAAGTTTGTAATTAAAGCTGTTATGGCAGACGGGTCCAGCTTGTGAATTATATTAAAACAAGGGTACTGTACCATTTATATGTAAAATTACTAATCCAAATGAACCAAAGCTGTGCCCAAGTAAAGGAATATGTTACTCAATGATCATTGGTGCAACTGTGACAAAGAAAAAGTTTAAAGGGACACTCAAGTCAAAATTAAACTTTCATTAATCAGATAGAGCATGCAATTTTAAACAACTTTCCAATTTACTTCCATTAACAAAATGTGCACAGTAATTTTATATTTACACTTTTTGAGTCACCAGCTCCTACTGAGCATGTGCGAGAATTCAGAATAAACATATATGAATTTGTGATTGGGTAATGGCTGTCACATGATACAGGAGGACTGGAAATAGACATAACTGAAATTTGTCAGAAAAATATCTATGTAAATGTAAATTTTGATGCTAAAGTGCCTGGTTTTTAAAAATTCAATTAAAGACAGGGGCATCAAAATTTACATTTCCCTCCTGTTGTGAAAAATGTTTTGCCTTTTAATCTTGCAAGAGGGGTTAGGTAAGGGAACCAAAAGGTTTAGGGTTTATTTAGCACTCATCCCTAAAATTGTAGAATTTAAAAAATTGAATTTTTAATAGTAACCATTTAAAAAAACCAAGGAGAATCCTTGATAATGTACCCTCGCTAAAACTGTGCACCTAGCCCCCCTGTTTCCTGGCCGATAGCAGCTCCCTCGGCTTCAGGTGTCAGGGACTGGGGACAGTGTTAAAACCAAATGTAGATGCACAACAAAGTGCTTTCCGTGAGCACAAACGCGTTTCGGCTGTATTAATCAGCCTTTCTCAATGTGAACAAGTAAGCCGAGGCCCGGGTGCCACCCCTTTATGTAGTGCTGGTAAGGAAGTTCATAACCAATCCCTATCTCACATTGACGTCCGCCCATTCAGTGACCAATCCAGAGCGGTGTGTGGTAGGCGCGATTGTCATTTGCGGCATAATTGGATCCAACATTTTTTGACGTACCAATCATTAAGTCTGCAGTGTTACAATGGGGACCGGCTGGTCTATCAGATAACAATCCTTTGTAAATATCGTCATTGGATGTAAACAATGGCATAAGTCCCTTTTTGCAACTAGTTACTGCTTAATCTATAGGTTGTTATATCATTATTCATATGTATGACTAATATACACATATCCATAGGCGTTATTTGCCGGCTTAGGTGCTGCATGGCTACTTATTTGCTGGCTTAGGTGCTGCGTGGCTACATCAGAATCATGGTATCAAACTAATGTGGCAATCCATGTGTTATGTCAGTATATCCTGTCTCTATCAAGGATTGATATATATATATACATGGTCGTTATCCAGCGGCTTAGGTGCTGCATGATTAGATCCAGTCCATGTTATGGAACCTATGTGGCAATACCTATGTTAGTTGTTATGTGTTATCCTTCTATAGATATTTGTTTATTCCTTAGCGTATGGTCAATAAGAGCATATTCTCCCTATGTTAATTTAATACAGTATCCTTTCTATTCAGTACGCTGTATAATCCCTTAAGGTTCCCCCTTAATTTTGTACTGTGTGAGCGTTCATAGTGGAGATTATTATTATCCTATTTCTCAGACATATTTCCTACCTCTCATTGTACACCTTAGTACATTCCGAATTACTTGAGCATATACAGATTTATAATAAAACATAAGTTTTGTTCATTATCATTTTAGGGCCCAATATACTAATTTCGGAGTACGGAGTTTTACTAGGTTGTACCTATGTTTCATTTTCTAAAACTCACTATACATATTCTCCTATTCAGGTGCTGCTCATTTAATTGCATTAGTATGAAAATACATATACAATGTAAAAGAAGCTCATATGTGTAGTAAATGGTATGAATCATGTTTTTGAGGGTAGTGACGTTAATCTGAGTCATTGGCAGTTGGATTCCAATTTGGAACATTATAAGGGAAATGGTAATGTGAACTTCTCAAAAATATATAGCACTACGGGCGGCACTTTAAAAATGTGTTGTCCGTTGTTATTAATTTAAAGACAATTATTGATGAATATCTTAGTATAGTATAAATTTACAGTATCATCAGATATACTTGTCTGTTACATTAACTTCTGAAAACATGCAACATTAGAAGTTGCTAGACAACACATGAAGATGAATTTTAAAATTAGAGACCACCTATTTCTGATTTTTCTACCAGTCTCACAAGAATACCCAATAATTGTTTGCTTCGTTCATCCCATGTGGCATAACAGAGTTTAATTTAAATATCCAACCTGTTTCTTTTTGTAACAGAGCATTTTCGGTGTTGCCACCTCTGATGCCAGGTTTAACCCTTTCAATGCCCCAGCATTTAAAGGATGTTGTTTTGCCTGCATGATGTGACAGAAAATGTCTAGCTACACTAGTTAGTTTTTTGCCATCTTTTTGGTCCTTATGGGCATTGCGTATATTACATAAATGTTCTGTTATTCTTGTGCTCAATTTGCGTGTCGTCATCCCTGTGTAAATTAAGTTACACGAGCATGAAAGGCAGTAGATGACATTATCACTCTGGCAGTTAATATGTGTTTTGATTTTCCATTTTTTTGAAAATCTGTCAGTTATAAATTCCTTTTTGCTCATAAATTGGCATGTTTTGCAATGACCACATGGTGTTGAGCCCTGATAGATTGGTTTTTTATTCCTGTTTCTATCAAAGTGACTTTGTGATAAGCTGTCCTTGATATTTCTGGCACGTCTGAAGGTGAAAGAAGGCTTTTCAGGTAGTAATCCCTTTAATCTTTCATCACTTCGCAAGACGTGCCAGTGTTTTTTCACTATTGAGCTTACAAGTTCACTTTGATTATTATATGTAGAAATGAATCTTAGGTTATTTGTCTCTTGTACACATTTTTTGTTTTTGGGTATAAGAAGATCAGACCTATTTATGTTTAGGGCTTTCTGGTAAGCCCTGGCTAGCAATTTTTTGGAGTAACCCCTTTGAAGGAGTCTGTCACGTAATTCTCGTGCTGCCTTTTTAAAAGAATCTATATCTGTACAGTTTCTTCTAGTTCTCAAATATTCACCGTATGGGAGGCTGTTAATTGTGGAAGGATGATGATTACTCTGTGCATGTAGGATATTGTTAGTTGCAGTGGTTTTCCTAAATGTTTCAGTGACCAATCCATTATTGCTTTTGGAAATTATCAGATCTAAAAATTCAACTTTACTGAAGCTTGTATTGTATGTTAGATATAATCCAAATGGATTGGTGTTAAGTAATTTAATAAATTCTTCCCAGACTTCTAACGGGCCTTCCCACACCAGTAAGATGTCATCTATATACCTGGACCAGTGGGAGATGAATTTGGTGTATTGGTTCATATGATTATTGAATACTATCATCTCTTCCCACCAGCCCAGGTATAGATTGGCATATGTGGGCGCACAAGATGTGCCCATTGCGGTGCCACAAATCTGTAAGAAAAACTTATCATCAAAAACGAAGTAATTATGTGTGAGTACAAATCTTAATGTATTGATGATAAATTCTTTTGTCTGAAGATCCATATCAGTGTCCTTCTCTAAGAAATGAGCTACAGCTTTAATTCCCCACTCTATTTTAATGCTCGTATAGAGGGATTCTACATCGCATGTAATTAGAATAGACTTATCTGTTATGGCAATATTTTGCAACTTATTTAGGATGTGCATTGTGTCCCTAGTATGTGATGGTAGGGCTTCCACAATTTTCCTTAGTCTAGCGTCAACATATCTGCTGGCTCTTTCTGTGAGTGATCCCATCCCTGACACTATTGGTCTCCCGGGCGGACAGGAGATATTTTTATGGATCTTAGGCAGTAAGTACATAGTGGCTACTTTCGGATTAGTAACTGTTAGATATTTATATTCCTTTTGGTCAATGATCTTATCTTTGAATGCTGTATCAATAAGTTTTTTGTATAACTCTAGAAAATTCTCTGTGGGATTCCCTAATAGTTTCTTGTAATTGGAGTGATTAGACAGTTGTTTCATGGCTTCAGAGATATACATAGTGTTTGGCCATATCACTATATTACCCCCCTTGTCACTATTTTTTATTTGGACATCAGTCCATTGTGTCATTTCATTCATAGCATTACTTTCTGCTTTGGTCATATTTTTCAGGTACCTTTTATCCTCATTAAGGGATATTATATCTTGACAGACCAAATTTAAGAAAGTAGTTGCTTGAGGAGATATAGTGCTTGGGGGGACAAATTGTGATTTTGATTTTAAAATATCACGCCAATCATCTTTACTGGATAACATTTCATTAGTGGTTAAATCGTTATCTTCAAGTAAAGATATATGATCATTGAGGGCTCTTCTGTCTGTGGTATCAATATTAGACAGATTTTCTGATTCTGTATTATTAGAGAAATATTTCTTGAGTAACACCTTCCTTACAAACAAATGTGTATCTTTTATTGCCTCGAACTTATCAATATGGTTAGAGGGTACAAATGATAAACCTTTCTTTAGCGCTGATATGTGAACTGGGGTTAATATTTTATCAGAAAGATTGATGATGTTGAGGTTATCCTCTCTCTTATTATCATCTATTTCTTTTTGTGTTGTTGACTCTTGTGATGTTGTGGTTTCTGATTGAACCGGACATGTCGTCTGGTTTGGGGATATTTTGCCTCGCCCTCTGCGGATTTTCCGCCTAAAGGGATGTTTTTTATGTTTATGTGTGGTTTGGTTTTGGTTTTATTTGTTGTACTGTTAGTGAGTATTGGTCTGGTGGCTATTTCATTATCTGATGTTTCTGCATCACCCGATTCATATTCTATATCTGTTGCCTCTGAGTCAGAGATTGAATTTACACTTTTTTTCCAGGAGTATACTTTCCCCTGGGAATAGTCGTTTAAGTCTCTGTCAATCTTTTTTTCTTTTTTGTCAGACACAAATTTTGCAAACCTTTCCACATCAGTTTTAATTTTGTTATATGATTTTTGAAAATCATCCCTGGTTTCATACGTTTTGAGGCTGTCACTTAATTTATTGATCTCAAGTGTTACAGAGTTTAATTTATCTGTTTCATGTTCTATAAGATAGCTAATCAATTTGAGTGAACAGTCAGTTAGGGCTTGTTCCCACTTTGTCATCAGTTCTGGTTTGAGATTATAAAAAGAAGGGAACATTTTTAAGCGTAGGCCCCTGGGTATGATGTTGTTTTTTTGATAAAAATCATACATGCCCAGATTCCACTGTCCTCTAATCTGTTTTTTCCTAATCTTTTTGAGATCTTTTAATGCTTGTGACCACTCTCCCACAACTTCCCCTTCCACAGAGTTTTATTTTTAAGGTCAGATGTAAGTTTACAAATGTCATCTGACCATTTTTTCATTTCAGCGCTTAAATCAAAGGTAGCCATGATAATACCTGTGCTCTAGTTTCAGAGTGAAATGAGAAATAGTTAAAGCTACTTCAAGACTATAGAATTATATATATTTACAAATTTTGAAACTGGCACTAGTAATAGTGGGTTTAGGGATAGGTAGATAAATTATCCGGTGCTGACCCTAAATATATATATGCAAGAGGGGTTAGGTAAGGGAACCAAAAGGTTTAGGGTTTATTTAGCACTCATCCCTAAAATTGTAGAATTTAAAAAATTGAATTTTTAATAGTAACCATTTAACAAAACCAAGGAGAATCCTTGATAATGTACCCTCGCTAAAACTGTGCACCTAGCCCCCCTGTTTCCTGGCCGATAGCAGCTCCCTCGGCTTCAGGTGTCAGGGACTGGGGACAGTGTTAAAACCAAATGTAGATGCACAACAAAGTGCTTTCCATGAGCACAAACGCGTTTCGGCTGTATTAATCAGCCTTTCTCAATGTGAACAAGTAAGCCGAGGCCCGGGTGCCACCCCTTTATGTAGTGCTGGTAAGGAAGTTCATAACCAATCCCTATCTCACATTGACGTCCGCCCATTCAGTGACCAATCCAGAGCGGTGTGTGGTAGGCGCGATTGTCATTTGCGGCGTAATTGGATCCAACATTTTTTGACGTACCAATCATTAAGTCTGCAGTGTTACAATGGGGACCGGCTGGTCTATCAGATAACAATCCTTTGTAAATATCTTCATTGGATGTAAACAATGGCATAAGTCCCTTTTTGCAACTAGTTACTGCTTAATCTATAGGTTGTTATATCATTATTCATATGTATGACTAATATACACATATCCATAGGCGTTATTTGCCGGCTTAGGTGCTGCATGGCTACTTATTTGCTGGCTTAGGTGCTGCGTGGCTACATCAGAATCATGGTATCAAACTAATGTGGCAATCCATGTGTTATGTCAGTATATCCTGTCTCTATCAAGGATTGATATATATATATACATGGTCGTTATCCAGCGGCTTAGGTGCTGCATGATTAGATCCAGTCCATGTTATGGAACCTATGTGGCAATACCTATGTTAGTTGTTATGTGTTATCCTTCTATAGATATTTGTTTATTCCTTAGCGTATGGTCAATAAGAGCATATTCTCCCTATGTTAATTTAATACAGTATCCTTTCTATTCAGTACGCTGTATAATCCCTTAAGGTTCCCCCTTAATTTTGTACTGTGTGAGCGTTCATAGTGGAGATTATTATTATCCTATTTCTCAGACATATTTCCTACCTCTCATTGTACACTTTAGTACATTCCGAATTACTTGAGCATATACAGATTTATAATAAAACATAAGTTTTGTTCATTATCATTTTAGGGCCCAATATACTAATTTCGGAGTACGGAGTTTTACTAGGTTGTACCTATGTTTCATTTTCTAAAACTCACTATACATATTCTCCTATTCAGGTGCTGCTCATTTAATTGCATTAGTATGAAAATACATATACAATGTAAAAGAAGCTCATATGTGTAGTAAATGGTATGAATCATGTTTTTGAGGGTAGTGACGTTAATCTGAGTCATTGGCAGTTGGATTCCAATTTGGAACATTATAAGGGAAATGGTAATGTGAACTTCTCAAAAATATATAGCACTACGGGCGGCACTTTAAAAATGTGTTGTCCGTTGTTATTAATTTAAAGACAATTATTGATGAATATCTTAGTATAGTATAAATTTACAGTATCATCAGATATACTTGTCTGTTACATTAACTTCTGAAAACATGCAACATTAGAAGTTGCTAGACAACACATGAAGATGAATTTTAAAATTAGAGACCACCTATTTCTGATTTTTCTACCAGTCTCACAAGAATACCCAATAATTGTTTGCTTCGTTCATCCCATGTGGCATAACAGAGTTTAATTTAAATATCCAACCTGTTTCTTTTTGTAACAGAGCATTTTCGGTGTTGCCACCTCTGATGCCAGGTTTAACCCTTTCAATGCCCCAGCATTTAAAGGATGTTGTTTTGCCTGCATGATGTGACAGAAAATGTCTAGCTACACTAGTTAGTTTTTGCCTTTTAATCTTCACAGCAGCTCCAGCTTCCTCCACCAGTTGCAAAGCTTCTTCCTGGGTTTAAAATGAGGCATCCGGCTTCCTCCAATCACATTGTTGAATCAGACACTGATTCCCCCGGGGGGGGGGGGGGGGGCGATATTGGAGGATGACCTATCCATCATTTCTGCAATTAGAAATGGCTTGCGACGACGGGCGGAAGCTGGAGCTGCTGTTAAGATTAAAAGGTAAGTTGTTTTTTTTCAGAATAGGAGTGAAATATATTTTTTTTTAATTGAATTTTTAAAAACCGGGCACTTTAGCATCAAAATTTACATTCACTTTAAGACTAAGGGGGCAAATTATCCCCTTCAGGCTCGAGGGAAACAACAGTTATGAAGCAGCGGTCTAAAGATCGCTGCTCCATAGCTTTCCGCCTGCTCTCAGGCTGCGGACATCAATCTGCCCGATCCTATACGATCAGGCTGATTGACACCCCCTGCTAGAGGCCAATTGGCCGGGAATCTGCAGGGGGTGGCATTGCACAAGCAGTTCACAAGGACTGCTTGTGTAGCGATAAATGCAGACAGCGCATGCTGTCGCCATTTATCGATGTGTGGCGGACATGATACGCTACATCGTATCATGTCCGCTCGCACTTTCATAAATCAGCCCCTAAGCACTGTTGCATTGTCTTGTTATCATGCAACGACTGTATTTACTGGACCTTTAATGATCTATATCTCTTTTTTTTCTTTATGTAAAATTAAGGTCAGCTCTGTGAGCAGATACCATTTAGCGACTCTTTTTACTTTAATCTGCACTGTAAAAAAGCATCATCAGTGCTGAGTCCACACTTTTCTTTACTGCGATCTTGTGGGATTTTACCATAATCTTGAAGGATTTTATAGTAATTTTCTTAAAGGGACAATTTTTTTTTTTTATTTAATGATTCAGATAGATACAATTTGAAATAACTTTCCAACTTACATATTTTATCATATTTGCTTCATTTTCTTGGTATCCTTTGTTAAAGAAGCAGTAAAGCACACTGGGAGCTAGTTTAAATCCAATGGCAAGAGGCATATATGTGCAACCACCAATCTGCGCATGAGACTACCTACGCATACTTTTCAACAAACAATACAAAGAAAATGAAAGAAATTAGGTAATATAAATCAAATGGAAATGTATTCAAAATTGCCTGCTCTATCTAAATCAGGAAAGAAACAAAGTTGGTGCTTAATGTCCCTTTAAAAGAACATTAACCCCTTAATCGCATGTGATGATGTTTGGACATCATGCACACAACGTTTTGAGCAACCACGACGACCATGCGTTGTCATCTATGGGGCTGCTTTCAGGGCTAATCGCAGCTCATTCCCATGCACTTACCAGGGTATCCAAGGTGGCTTAGGAGCCTTGCTTCATTTGGGAAATCTGGCGATGCTGGTGACATCACCAAGCTCAGGAAGTGCTCAATAACTGCAGAGGAATTCAAGGAGCTGTAGAAGGGTAAGTGTTTAAACACACTTTTAATTTAAAAATTTTAAGGTTTTTTTTAATTTACACTTTTTTTTAATTATAAAAAAAAAATGTTTTTTTCATTTTTTTTAAAAAATTAACACACCTAATTTAAAAGACTTGTGTGCGGCGGAAAATGTTTTTTGGATGGATTCGGATTAGAATAAATTTGGATGTATTTGGTTCGGATTCGATTCATAAATTCGGAAGTTCGGTATGTGTTAGGTGGTATATGCTGTATATTAGACTAGTATTATGTACTGTAATATTAGATGTAACCCATAGCAGAGTGATATAACCTAATATACTGTACAATACTAGTGTAACTGTGATTAGTCCATGGCCATCCGAATGTAACGAATAAATCCAAACTAATTTGGATTTATTCATTAGTTTCGTTGCTACGGTAATTCAGAAATTCAAATCGATCCCAAGCTCCGAATTTGAGAAATTCATCTGAATTTCGATTGGAAACGAAACGAACATGTCTACTTTTAAATTGTGTTTGAATTGTAATGCGAAGGAGTACAATTTAAACTCTCACATTACAATTCAAACACAATTTTAAACACATATTAAGAAGGCTATACAAGCTAAAATCTTTTTTTCATATATAATGTTTATTTATTTAATGGCATTAAATCATACATCACAACATATCCTACAAACCTTCAGATACACTGCTCAATATAATTAGTTCATATATATGGTTATTCATGATCCCCATATTACAATCATGTGACCTTGAGGGATCCAATCAGACACTCCAAAAAACAGACAAGCAGACATAGTTATTATGACAACTCTGATGATTTATTCACAATTTCCTAATACATTTAACTTTAGCTTCTATTTAGCTTCACTTTTTTACATGATTTTTACACGGCCCACGCAGCAAATGAAACGACTGACCGAAAATATTACAAATTACTACTTACGTTTTCTTTGTATCATCAGCCAATCATATTTGGCCAGTTTTTCAAGTCCAATCACTAATGAGATTAAATTCTCAAAAAACTATTAGAATCTTAGACTACTGACAAGTTGTTTACTTTTCTATATTACATGATTTCCCGAGAGCCAATGATAAGCTCTAAAATTCAGCAGACAGCAACCAATCATTATCTATCTATATCTGACCATATTACCTTCGGAGAGACAATGTTGCGCTCTAAAAATCGGCAGACAATCTCAATATTTAAACAAACAGTTTTTTTGGGTTTTGCAAAATAGAAAATACTTAAACTTTTTAAGTATTATAATAGTTTTGAATAAACATAACATTATTTAACATCTTTTAATGATTATTTTATCAATCATGGTCATAATTTTAAATTTAGTTTTTTTAATGTGTACAAATATAACCAAAGCATCTAATATGATGTGTGTATATAAGGCGACACATATCACTGTTATTTTATGCCTGAGGAGAAAGCTACCTACAGCTGAGAAACGCGTTTCAAATTGTAATACTTTTATTGTGTATTTTTAACATTGAAACCTTCAGTAGTATCTGCCTTGTACTACTCATTATTATTTCTTTGGAAACCCTGGTGTTTTGGAAGACCATTTTTTACCTGCCAAACTTCCTGATAGTACTTACCGAAATGTGAGTACCCTACCTACTCTAAACAAATCTTTTAGTGACACCCTTGATCTGCACCTTTGGGCGGCTTTTTTGTGTTTTGTTTTTCAATTAAAAAACTCACCACCAATCGAGAGTCCTGTAAGACAGTCAGCTGGAGACTGAGAGGCCCAGCCTGCTATATCAGCACTCTATAACACAGTGCTTCACCCCTGCAAGTACCTTTTCACCATAGCCCAAAATCTTACCACCTGATATCATTTATCTACACTATGAGGTGCTCTTCTTTGTTTTATTTATAGAATCTACATCAAAAAGACTTAGAGACCTCCATGCCCCCTTATTTTAAAGCCTATAACCTTTCTTTAAAATAAAATCCCTATATAAGTTTTAAAATCCCGTGTGAATAAATGTGCATTTATTTGCATAGAGGCACATGGAAGCCCCTATGTGCAGATTAAAGTTACTTAAAGGGACATGAAACCCCAGTTTTTTCTTTCATGATTCAGATAGAGAATACATTTTTAAAAAACTTTCCAATTTACTTCTATTATTTAATTTGCTTCCTTCTCTTGTTATCCTTTGCTGAAAGGTTTATCTTGGCAAGGATTTATGTATTGTATTAATCCCTAAAAAAACAGAATTTATGCTTACCTGATAAATGTCTTTCTCTTGTGATGTATCGAGTCCACGGATTCATCCATACTTGTGGGATATTCTCCTTCCCTACAGGAAGTGGTAGTGAGAGCACCCACAGTCATTCGACCGAAGGCTAGGAAGAAAAAGGAGAAACGATAGGGTGCAGTGGTGACTGAAGTTTTTTAAATAAAAATTTACTACCTGTCTTAAATATACAGGGCAGGCCGTGGACTCGATACATCACAAGAGAAAGACATTTATCAGGTAAGCATAAATTCTGTTTTCTCTTGTAAGATGTATCGAGTCCACGATTCATCCATACTTGTGGGATACCAATACCAAAGCTTTAGGAAACGGATGAAGGGAGGGACAAGACAGGTTCCTTAAACAGAAGGCACCACTGCTTGTAGAACCTTTCTCCCAAAAATAGCCTCCGAAGAAGCAAAAGAATCGAATTTGGAAAATTTGGAAAAAGTATGAAGCAAAGACCAAGTCGCCGCCTTACAAATCTGTTCAACAGAAGCCTCATTTTTAAAAGCCCATGTGGAAGCCACTGCTCTAGTAGAATGAGCAGTAATTCTTTCAGGAGGCTGCTGGCCAGCAGTCTCATAAGCCATACGGATGATGCTTTGCAGCCAAAAAGAAAGAGAGGCAGCCGTAGCCTTTTGACCTCTCTGCTTACCAGAATAGACAACAAACAATGAAGATGTTTGATGGAAATCTTTGGTTGCTTGTAAGTAGAACTTTAGAGCATGAACCACATCAAGATTGTGCAAAAGACTTCTTTGAAGAAGGATTAGGACACAGCGAAGGAACAACAATTTCCTGATTGATATTCCTATTAGAAACAACCTTAGGAAAGAATCCAGGTTAGGTACGTAAAACCACCTTATCTGCATGGAAAATAAGATAAGGTGAGTCACACTGTAAAGGAGATAACTCAGAAACTCTTCGAGCTGAAGAGATAGCTACTAAAAACAAAACTTTCCAAGATAGAAGCTTAATATCTATGGAATGCGTAGGTTCAAATGGAACCCCTTGAAGAACTTTAAGAACCAAGTTTAGGCTCCATGGCGGAGCAACAGGTTTAAATACAGGCTTGATCCTGACCAAGGCCTGACTAAATGCTTGAACGTCTGGGACATCTGCCAGACGTTTGTGTAAAAGAATAGACAAAGCAGATATTTGTCCCTTTAAGGAACTAGCTGATAATCCCTGATTCAATCCTTCTTGGAGAAAGGACAAAATTCTAGGAATCCTAATCTTACTCCATGAGTAACCCTTGGATTCACACCAACAAAGATATTTGCGCCAAATCTTATGATAGATTATCCTGGTGACAGGCTTTCTAGCCTGAATCAGGGTATCAATGACCGACTCAGAGAAACCACGCTTTGATAGAATCAGGCGTTCAATCTCCAAGCAGTCAGACGCAGAGAAATTAGATTTGGATGCTTGAACGGACCTTGGATTAGAAGGTCCTGCCTCATTGGCAGAGTGCATGGTGGAACAGATGACATTCCACCAGGTCTGCATACCAAGTCCTGCGTGGCCACGCAGGCGCTATCAGAATCACCAAAGCTCTCTCCTGCTTGATTCTGGCAACCAGGCGTGGGAGGAGAGGAAACGGTGGAAATACATAAGCCAGATTGAAGGACCAGGGCACTGCTAGAGCATCTATCAGTACCACCTGGGGATCCCGGGACCTGGACCCGTAACGCGGAAGTTTGGCGTTCTGTCGGGATGCCATCAAATCCAATTCTGGTATGCCCCATAGCTGAGTCAGCTGGGCAAATACCTCCGGATGGAGCTCCCACTCCCCCGGATGAAAAGTCTGACGACTTAGGAAATCCACCTCCCAGTTCTCTACCCCTGGGATATGGATTGCTGAGAGATGGCAAGAGTGATCCTCCGCCCATCGGATAATTTTGGTTGCCTCCATCATCACTAGAGAACTCCGTGTTCCTCCTTGATGATTGATATAGGCTACAGTCGTGATGTTGTCCGACTAAAATCTGATGAATTTTGGCCGCAGCTAGCTGAGGCCACGCCTGAAGCGCATTGAATATCGCTCTCAGTACCAGAATGTTTATCGGGAGGAGAGATTCCTCCCGAGACCATAAGCCCTGTGCTTTCAGGGATTTCCAGACTGCAACCCAGCCTAGCAGGCTGGCATCTGTCTTTACTATGAGCCACTCTGGCCTGCAGAAACATATTTGTCACCACACTCCTCTTTGCCCTTCCTAGCAGTTAAGCAGGCAGAGAGAATGACGGGGGGTGGAGATAAGGGAGCTATATAGATAGCTCTGCTGTGGGTGCTCTCTCTGCCACTTCCTGTAGGGAAGGAGAATATCCCACAAGTATGGATGAATCCGTGGACTCAATACATCTTACAAGAGAAATATATGTGTTATGATAAGTAAAAAATCCTGGTTCGTTTTATATGGAGGGATATAGTCATCGTTATATTTCGCTTTTGAAATTAAGCCTTGTAGTTTATATACCTCTTTTTAACTCTTATTAAATGTTGTCTTAATCTTATAGTATCAAATCAAGACTTGTTCTATGTGTAAGCTTGTGTTCATATGTTCCCTTGTTATATTAATGCCGATCTGTTTTGACTCCCATTGGCTCTGGGTTCTCAGAGACTTCTAACTCCCAGAGGCTTGGCTCAATGCTTAATTGGCATTGGCTGAAGCAGAGGTGTGTGAAAAATATGCTATCTGATTGCATGACTGAGTGTGCAATGTTATTTGACAGTCCTCAGTCGTTTTGTAGCATATCTGTTACAGAAAACATTGTAGATTGTAACAACCGGCAAGACCTTTACATAAGATTAATCTACATAAAAAAATTAATTACTTAGTTTCATTTTGTACATACAAGCAGACTAAACTTTAAAACTGTATTTTTTACTATTGTGGTATTTAGGTATTCGTTATAAATTGGGATTAGGATGTATTATTTGAGCGGATATCCTATATTTCGAATGTGTTCTTTATAAACCATTTCAATGTGTTCTTTATAAACCGGGGGTATTATGGCTTTAATTAGCAGCTTCTTTATATATTGAGGAATATGGATCTCAGATAAAGAAAGACTATGATTGGCACATAAACCAGAAATACATGTCAGATAACTACCGGAATATTATATCTCATATATAAAGAAGCTGCTAATTAAAGCCATAATACCCCCGGTTTATAAAGAACACATTGAAATGGTTTATAAAGAACACATTCGAAATATAGGATATCCGCTCAAATAATACATCCTAATCCCAATTTATAACGAATACCTAAATACCACAATAGTAAAAAATACAGTTTTAAAGTTGGGTCTGCTTGTATGTACAAAATGAAACTAAGTAACTAAATTTTGTATGTGAATTTTTTATGTAGATTATTTTATGTAAAGATCTTGCCAGTTGTTAATGTTTTCTGTAACAGATACGCTACAAAACGACTGAGGACTGTCAAATAAAATTGCACACTCAGTCATTCAATCAAATAGCATATTTTTCACACACCTCTGCTTCAGCCAATGACAAATACGCATTGAGCCAAGCCTCTGAAAATTCAAAGCCAATAGGAGTTAGAAGTCTCTGAGAACCCAGAGCCAATGGGAGTCAAAACAGATCGGCATTAATATAACAAGCGAACATATGAACACAAGCTTACACATAGAACAAGTCTTGATTTGATACTATAAGATTAAGACAAAATTTAAAAAGAGTTAAAAAGAGGTATATAAACTACAAGGCTTAATTTCAAAAGCGAAATATAACGATGACTATATCCCTCCATATAAAACGAACCAGGATTTTTTACTTATCATAACACATATATTTTTTAGGGATAAATGCAATACATAAATCATTTTAACTATTAATTATTTCCCTGTAACACCGGAACCATTAAGCCACTATTTCCGGTTCAACGACACAGCTGCTAATTCAGCTGTTAACTAGCAGGGTATATAAGATCATAGTTTAAAATCTGAAACCAGTCTTGATAAAGGTCACTGGAAGACTGAAACGCGTTGACTGGTAAGGAGCATTCTGATATTTATATATATATAAAAGCCATCTGCAGTATATATGTTTTCTTTTTGGCAGAAAGATTATTCCTGGATTAACGCTGGAATCAATAACTACACTACCACTTTAAGAAGATAGACCACACTTCACACAATGAACATGGGAGCTGCCATAGACATACACTATTGATGTTTGGTTATTTATAAACCTCCATTAACTCAAGTTACCTTAACTTTTTGGATTTTATTAATCACTTTTTGCTACATTTTTTGCTACATTTTTTGCTACTCTTTTTTCAGCCACTTTTTTGAGCCCAGCACACTCACTGTTTATTTGCAATTGTTATATTTGGTGTTGTATTTTTGTTTTTAGTAATGTTTTAAGCAATTTGTTTGTATATCACCTATCACAGTGTTATTATTGTTTTATCACTGTATTTTTATCATCCTTGTGGTTACTCTAGCACCACTTCCCCATTTGATTTGTTATATTGATACACCCCGATACACCTGACTGCAAGATATCACTTTTCATTTGCAAAATTGCAGACAATTTTTAAACACACAGTTAAATTATTTGATGTGAGCTACACCTGTATTAATCGTTATATATCCAGAGTATAATATCACACTGTTAACGAGTGATTGTGTGTAACTACCTTTCATCTCCCTATCAGCCGATTCTTTCTTTTATTTCAATTATATAATAATAGAAGCTATATATATTATTATTTTTTAAGTTGTATTAGTATTGTTAATTTCATGGATCCATGACATGTTGTTGTACTGAATGTAATTTTTATAACCTGTAATACATTTACATTTTTTAATTACCCACACTTTTATCAATATATTTATAACATATTTACTTGTGGCATTTGATACATAGTTACTGCAGACCCAGCCACCAGTAGGGTGGCGCTCTGATATTATTTCTGATTACTGTTAACCTCCTTATTGACAACTAGGTGTCAATTTATTAGAGCCAGAGGTCTGTTTTTAGCAGGTGCAAGTTCAGGACCAGCAGAGAACCTAGGTTCTAGCTGCTGATTGATGCCTGTGTATATATATATCTCGATTGTGATTGGCTCAACCATGTGTTCAGTTAGAAACCATTAGTGTGATGCTGCTGCTTCAACAAATGATACCAAGATAATGAAACAAATTAGATAATAGAAGTAAAATAGAAAGTTGTCTGGCGGACCTGATCCGACAGTGCGGATCAGGTCCGCCAGTCCTCACTGAATACGGAGAGCAATACGCTCTCCATATTCAGCATTGCACCAACAGCTCACAAGAGATGCTGGTGCAACGCCGCCCCCTGCAGAATCACGGCCAATCGGCCGACAGGGCTGTCAATCAACCTGATTGTACTCGATCGGGTTGAATTGTGGCGATGTCTGCCTGCTCAGAGCAGGCGGGCAGGGTTATGGAGCAGCAGCCTTTAGACCGCTGCTTCATAACTGGTGTTTCTGGCGAGTCTGAAGACTCGCCAGAAACACAGGATGTCAAGCTCCTTTCGGAGCTTGATATATAGGCCCCTCTATCTGAATCACAAAATAATTTTTTGGGTTTCATGTCCCTTTTAGTATACAAAAATGTCTCTTATTTATATAAGGATAACCTATTGACTACAGAGTTTAGAAAAGGAAATTTATGCTTACCTGATAAATTTATTTCTTTTACGACACGGATGAAAGGAAGGGACAAGACAGGAACCTAAATGGAAGGCACCACTGCTTGAAGAACCTTTCTCCCAAAAATAGCCTCAGATCAGGCAAAAGTACCAAATTTGTAAAATTTGGAAAAAGTGTGAAGAGACGACCAAGTTGCAGCCTTGCAAATCTGTTCAACAGAAGCATCATTTTTAAATGCCCATGAGCAAGCCACTGCTCTAATAGAATGGGCCATAATTCGTTCTGGAGGCTGCTGTCCAGCAGTCTCATATGCAACACAGATGATACGCTTCAGCGAAAAAGAGAGGTAGCCATAGCTTTCTGACCCCTACGTTTCCCAGAAAAAACTTCAAATAATGAAGATGTTTGATGAAAATCCTTAGTTGCCTGCAAGTAGAACTTCAAGGCACGAACTACGTCCAAATTATGTAACAGACGCTCCTTCTTAGAAGAGGGATTAGGACACAAGATAGGAACAACAATTTCTTGATTAATATTTTTGTTAGAAACAATATTAGGAAGAAAACCAGGTTTGGTACGTAACACCACCTTATCAGAATGCAAAATAAGATAAGGAGAATCACATTGTAATGCCGAAAGCTCAGAAACTCTGCGAGCAGAAGAAATAGCAACCAAAAATAAAACTTTCCAAGATAATAACTTAATATCTATGGAATGCATGGGTTCAAACGGAACCCCTTGAAGAACATTAAGAACTAAATTCAAACTCCAAGGAGGAGCAATTGGTCTAAACACAGGCCGGATTCTGGTCAGGGCCTGACAAAAAGATTGAACGTCTGGAACATCTGCCAGATGCTTGTGTAGCAAAATAGACAAAGCAGAAATCTGTCCCTTTAAGGAACCTGCTGACAACCCTTTCTCCAATCCTTCTTGGAGAAAAGATAAAATCCTGGGAATCCTAACCCTACTCCATGAGTAGCCCTTGGATTCGCACCAATAAAGATATTTACGTCATATCTTATGGTAAATCTTTCTAGTAACAGGCTTACGTGTCTGAATCAAGGTATCAATAACCGAATCAGAGAACCCTCGCTTAGATAAAATCAAGCGTTCAATCTCCAAGCAGTCAGCTGCAGAGAAATGAGATTCGGATGATGGAAGGGTCCCTGAATTAGAAGGTCCTGCTTCAATGGAAGCTTCCACGGTGGCAGAGATGACTTTTCCACCAGGTCGGTATACCAAGTCCTGCGAGGCTATGCAGGAGTGATGAGAATCACTGAAGCCCTCTCCTGTTTGATCCAAGCAATCACCCGGGGGAGGAGAGCAAACAGTGGAAACACATAAGCTAAGTTGAACGACCAAGGCACTGCCAAGGCATCTATCAGTTCGGCCTGAGGATCCCTGGACCTGGATCCGTATCTCGGGAGCTTGGCATTCTGACGAGATGCCATCAGATCCAATTTCGGTCTGCCCCACCTGAGAATCAAGGTGGCAAAGACCTCCAGATGGAGTTCCGATTCCCCTGGATGAAACGTCTGTCTGCTCAAAAAATCCACCTCCCAGTTGTCCACTTCTGGGATGTAGATTGCTGACAGAGAACAAGAGTGAGCCTCTGCCCACCGAATTATCTTGGACACTTCTGAACTCCTTGTTCCTCCCTGATGATTGATGTAAGTCACAGTCGTTATGTTGTCTGACTGAAAGTGAATGAATGTGGCCGAAGCCAACTGAGGCCAAGCTCTCAATTCCAGAATATTGATTGGAAGTAGAGACTCCGACCAAGTCCACACACCCTGAGCCTTCAGGGAATTCCAGACTACACCCCATCTTAGCAGACTGGCGTCTGTTGTCACTATCACCCATGAAGGTCTGCGGAAGCACGTCCCTTGGGACAGATGATCCAGTGACAACCACCAAAGAAGAGAGTCTCTTGTCTCCTGATCCAGATCTATCTGAGGAGACAAATTTGCATAATCTCTATTCCACTGTCTGAGCATGCTCAGTTGTAGAGGTCTGAGATGAAAACGAGCAAATGGAATGATGTCCATTGCCGCCAGCATCAAACCAATTACCTCCATGCACTGGGCCACTGATTGCCGAGGATTGAACTGAAGGGCTCAGCATTTATTCAGAATCTTTAATTCTCTGACTTCCGTCAAGAAGATCTTCATGGATATAGAATCTATTAAAGCTCCCAGGAAAGGAACCCTTGTCTGTGGAATTAGTGAACTATTTTCTAGATTCACCTTCCACCCGTGAGTCCTTAGAAAGGACAGAACCATGTCGGTATGAGACCTTGTCAGTTGATAAGACGATGCCTGGATCAGAATATCATCCAGATAAGGCGCCACTGCAATGCCCTGCTGTCTGAGAACCGCTTGCAGAGACCCTAGAACCTTCGTGAAGATCCTGGGTGCCGTGGCCAGCCCGAAAGGAAGAGCCACGAACTGAAAATGTTTGTCCAGGAAGGTAAACCCTAGAAACTGGTGATGATCTTTGTGGATAGGAATATGAAGATATGCATCCTTTAAGTCCACGGTAGTCATATATTGACCCTCCTGGATCAATGGAAGAATTGTCCGAATCGTCTCCATCTTGAAGGATGGGACTCTGAGGAACTTCTTTAGACTCTTGAGATCTAAAATGGGTCGGAATGGTCCCTCTTTTTTGGGAACCACGAAAAGGTTTGAGTAAAATCCCTGCCCCTGTTCCTGTTTTGGAACGGGACAAATTACTCCCATAGTGGAGAGGTCTTTTACACAACGTAAGAAGGCCTCTCTTTTTATCTGGTCTACAGATAATCATGAAAGAAGAAACCTTCCCCTTGGGAAGTAATTTTTGAACTCCAACTGATACCCTTGAGACATAATTTCTAGTGTCCAGGGATCCTGAACGTCTCTTATCCAAGCCTGGACAAAGAGAGAAAGTCTGCCCCCTATTAGATCCGGTCCCGGATCGGGGGCCACCCCTTCATACTGTCTTGGGAGCAGCGGGCTTCTTGGGTTGTTTACCCTTGTTCCAAGCCTGGTTGAGTCTCCAGATGGACTTGGCTTGTGCAAAATTCCCTTCCTGTTTAGCAGAAGAGGGGACTCCCTTGAAATTTCGAAAGGAACGGAAATTACTCTGTCTACCCCTCTGCTTAGGTGTTTTATCCTGAGGTAGGAGGTGACCCTTACCTCCCGTAATGTCAGAAATGATCTCCTTCAAGTCAGGCCCGAATAGGGTCTTTCCCTTGAAAGGAATAGCCAAAAGTTTGGATTTAGAGGACACATGCGCAGACCAAGATTTTAACCATAAGGCTCTGCGCGCTAGAATGGCAAATCCTGCATTCTTAGCCGCCAATTTGGTGATCTGAAAGGCGGCATCCGTAACAAAAGAATTAGTCAGCTTAAGGGCCTTAATTCTATCCATTATTTCCTCTAAAGAAGTCTCAGTCTTAAGAGACTCTTCTAAGGCGTCAAACCAAAAGGCAGCTGCAGTTGTGACTGGTACAATGCAGGCCGTCGGTTGTAATAGAAACCCTTGATGAACAAATAGCTTTTTTAGAAGACCCTCCAACTTTTTATCCATAGGGTCTTTGAAAGCACAACTGTCCTAAATAGGGAAAGTCGTACTCTTAGCCAGGGTAGAAATAGCTCCCTCCACCTTAGGGACCGTTTGCCATGAGTCCCAAACGGTGTCAGCTATAGGGTACATCTTCTTAAAAATAGGGGAAGGGGAAAACGGGATACCCGGTCTTTCCCATTCCCGTGTAACAATTTCCGAAATTCTCTTAGGAACCGGAAAGACATTAGAGTAAGAAGGCACCTCTAAGTACTTGTCCATCTTACACAACTTCTCTGGAGGTACCACAATAGAGTCACAGTTGTCCAGAGTCATCAAAACCTCCCGCAGCAACAGACGGAGGTGTTCCAGTTTAAATCTGAAGGACATGATGTCCGCATCTGTCTGAGGTAATGCACTTCCTGAATCAGACAGTTCCCCTTCAGAGAGGGTCTCCCTACCCCCCAAATCAAATCCCTGGGAGGGTACATCGGAGATGAACCTGCTGCGTTTGCCCTGTAACACTGGCAACTTAGATAAAACTTCTGTGAGTGGATGACATAACTGCAGCCATATCCTGCAAAGCGAAAGAAGCAGACACTGTTGAGGAACAAAGCGTCGTTTGAGCGGGCGTTAAAGGCTGTTACGCTTGGGGAGAAAGTTGCGGCATACCCTGAATCTCATTGGTCTGAGAACATTCTTTAGACATCTCTTTATTAAAAAAATATTTTCTCTTTAAATTGTAAGGCTCTCTCAATACAAGTGTCACAAAGAGTAACCAGGGGTTCCACAATGGCATCTAAACACATGGGACATGTATGCTGTTCAAGGTCATCCATGATAACAGATGCAAAAGCAAAAAACTTGGTCAAATATTGAGAAATTAATGTAACAGTAGGACTTAGTTTAAAAACAAAAATTTTGTTTTACTGTGTCTTTAAGAAAAAAATCTAACGAAAGACCTATATAAATAATGTGCAGAGATAATTTTGTAGATATAAATTTATATTCCTCTTCCTGCACGATAATAACATTCACATTAGATTGTGCAAAAAAAATGACAGTCACCCTGCCGCAGCTCCGCTGCGGCTCCTACCTGCCCCCACGAGACTAAACGTCAACTGCTAATATCGACTTCCCTAAGATCACTTGTTCATATGCCACAACACGCAATCTTAAGAGCCATGAGGAGGATGCGACCGGAACCCAGACAAAAGGAAACTGCGCGGCTATGCGCACGACATCAAGCCCCGCCCCTCGTGGGCGTAAGCACAAAATACAAACCCCGGGCAAAAAAAGAGAGAACCGCCATGTACAGGAACCCTGTACCCACACTTCAAGCACTAAGCCTTGCAGTACAGTGCAATAAAACCGGACCCCTTGCGTCAGCCATCTCTATACTGATTTTCTGTGTCTTGACTAATAAACATAATAGAGTAAGCCCCAATAACACAGGTAACCCCTGCAATGTCCCAGCGTTTCTAGGCTAAAACAAAGTGCCAGAATGTCTGAAAGTTAAGCAGTATGTAAGCTCTCCCTTGTTAAAGAGAACCCACATACTGTTCAATGTAAAAGGCAGATTACAGTCGACTGAGATATGCTGCATGGCCCCAGAATCAAAGACTGTCCTTACCTCCATGCTGAAGAACAGCACAATATTCTCACAGTGTCAAGAGGTCCACTCTTCCTCCTGAGGTCCTGTGAAGAAATAAGGGTCTTAGTTAAGCTAAGACCATCAACTCAGAGCAGCACCATAATGGGTGGCACAGCGGGTTCAAAACCCCACCAGTTCCCAAAGCTGAAAAGCTATAACTGCAGAGGCTGCTCTGATATAAAATAGTACACTTTGGCACCATTTGAAAATAAAAAACACTTGATTGAAGAATCTAAACTAACACCTCACTTTACCTCTTCCTATCATTAACACAGGCAAAGAGAATGACTGGATTGGGGGGGAAGGGAGGAGCTATTTATGCAGCTCTGCTGTGGAGCTCTTTGCCTCCTCCTGCTGACCAGGAGGTGATATCCCATAAGTAAGGATGAAATCCGTGGACTCGTCATATCTTGTAAAAGAAAAGAAAACACACACAGTTGTTTGCAACTTTATTTATTACAATTTTAATAACAAATATATTTTTGTTCACATGTCCTTATATATTTAAAAATAACATTATGGGGCCTATAGTTAAAAATAACATTATGGGGCTCGCCAGAAACACAAGTTATGAAGCAGTGGTCTAAAGACCGCTGCTCCATAACCTGTCCGCCTGCTCTGAGGCGGCGGACAGACATCGCCGGAAATCAACCAGATCCAATACGATCTGGTTGATTGACACCTCCTGCTATCGGCCGATTGGCCGCGAATCTGCAGGGTGCAAGAACTGCTGGTGCAATGATAAATGCTGACAGCGTATGCTGTCGGCATTTATCGATGTGCAGCGGACATGATCCGCAATATCTGATCATGTTCGCTCGCACGTTCTTAAATAGGCCCCTATAGTTTGAATCTGTTAGGTCTGCTGAAAAAAACAATATTTAATATGCATGGATTTCTCATTGTAAAATGGCCTATAGTGGAGATTAAATGTGACCAGCATGTAAAAACTCCAAAACAGCGCAGCACAGGGGTTGAAATGGCTCAGCAGTTGAGGGGTTAAAATATATATTATTATTTCTTATGCATTAGAAATTATTTTTTTACATTGCAACAAATTTGCATACAGAAAAAAATATTTTAAAAGCATTTAAAACTATAATTTTGTTACAAAAATATGCATTATTTTGCTGTCCTATGACACACCGCATGAAAAACCTTTTGACTGTTGCTTATCATGCTTCCTTTACTGTGTCCAATTAGGAAAATATATAAACACATAACCAATTGTGTAGCATATAGGAATGCCAGGGTTCTGGGGGGAGTGGAAACGCTACAATTTATAGAGATAAATTACAGGAAAATCAGGCAAAACAAAGCTAAAAATGCATTGCAATGTTGTTTTTTTACTATGCATAATTAAACATTTTAAGTTAAATTAAATGTTTAGTTTAATGTCCCTGTAAACTGAGAATGGAATTAAAGTGCCTGTGCCTGCACATGCCGGATGCATGCTCCCTTGACGGTGATTGTGAATAATTTGTACACCAAGGTGACCTTTAACAAGATTCACAAAAAGAGAGAGGAGCTCAACAAGGGAATGAATAGGGTAAAAGCTTGTTCTATGGCTAGTTACCACCCCCGGAAGAAGCCTCTTTTTGCCCAGCATGTGCCATACAAAGAGAAGAACGTTCCTGTAGTATATCAGTCTGATTCTGAATAAACAGTACAATCCAGTCTCGAAATACAAGCCAATCCCTATCTCTCTCTCTCTCTTTTTTTTTTTTTTTTTTTAAATTAATATCATATCATTTTACAGAAATAAAATCCATAACAAGAATGTAATAAACTCATAGCAACATTTTTTTAAAAGCAAATCAAACAAATTCAAAAGAAAATACAGATAACAAAAATAAACTTTATAACAGGAGGAGAAAAAATCAAACCCCTTTGTGCCACTTTTTGGATTTCTAAATGCTTTCAGAGTCTGCAACACCAAGATGCTTCCTATCAAAACCGAAATATAAAGTTTTCCATGGATCATACGCATGCATCAATCTACACCTATCTCATTCTTCTGAAAAAACAAAATATTCCTAACTTCCGCCCAACACCTCTTTCACACAACTGTCAGGGTGCCAGGAATCAGACTGAGACAAGAAGTGCAAAAATAATCACACCTTTATTAATAACAAAAAATAATAAAAAATTCCACAAGTCAAACAACAAGCTAGGAGTCAAAGCCAAAGCTGGTAGTCAGACGAGCCGAGTCAGGAGACAAAGCGAACAGTCAGACGAGCCAAGTTAGGAGCCAAAGCGAGTAGTCAGACAAGCCGGAATCAGGAACAAGGAGAACAGCAGAGTCAGGAACAAGCCAAGGATCAGGAAACAGGAGGGACGTCATACAGCCAGGTAATACACAGGAACTGGAACTCACAAACCAGTCTGAGACAACGCAAGGGCAAAGCATACTGAACAGAATTCCTTTAAATAATAAGAGATGACATCACAATTCTGAGACTGCAACCTGTCTCACACGGATAATGTACACCAGTCTGGCCATAAGAGGGCATGCAGGAAATGAGCAGCATCACACACTCTGCACCAGACTCTGCAAGAGAGGTGAGTAAAATGGCTGCCAGCAGCACATGGCAAAAAAGCAGGGAAAAAGCCCTGACAACAACATGCCAATAACTACACCATTCTAGCCCTCACTTGCTCAAGTTTACCTAAACAAAAATATTTCAAAAGTAAAAAAATGAACTCCAGTCAATTAACTCCAGTCAAACCAAATATTATTTTCCCAAGTGCTCTCCAAACATTCTTAGCATAATCAAACTCCCAAGACACATGTGCAACACTCTCATTTTATTACATCCCTCTCTCCGACACCTCTCCGAACTCACCATACATCTTCTATACTGAAACTCCCCCATGGGTAAACAACCATGCACTGACACCCATGCTACATCTCTCTGTGCACCAAACATTTCTCATTTACGTTCTTCCACACTTGTTTACTTTCAGCTATATTCAAACTTCCAGTCAAAACAAATCTGCTCTCTGTCATGTAATAAACACATAACCATCTTACCCTCACACCACACATCTCTAGACACCCTACAAATTATACTTCCTGATACATTTTTCTATCTTAACATAAAACCACAGACGTGCAAAACATTCAGGCCTACTAATATTTCTCACACTTAAACTAATTTTCTTAACACACTCCCAGCTGCATACCTCACAATACATCCCATAACAGTATCTTTCATACTTAAACTAACACACAAACTCACATATCTAACAAACAAAAATCTCTCACCCTCAGGAAAATTCTTTCCTCCATTGTTTTTAGACACACCACTTTATCCCTACTCAGCTTCTCCATTAAATAACTCCAAAAAAACAAAAACAACATGCGCACAATTTTTCTCAAACATTGTTAAGGCGCTGGAAACGCATAACAGTGCAGTAATATTGGAAAATCACTGCCTTTAATAACTTACACCTTACCCTTTAAAAAGAAAAAGCGCATAGACCAGAAATCTATTGTCTTTTACACTTTGACACACACATTCTGCCAACTGTCACTCCCTTTCAAATCCTTATTACATTTCACTCTGATCATCTCAATCTTATCTTTCTCAACCAGCCACCCACCCACCCAACTCTAACTCCCTCCACTCCCCAAAAGTTTCAGCTCACACTTACCAATTTACCTTAAACCCACTTGCTCTACAAAAAGAATGCACATACAGTAAATTCACCTGAGATTTTCATTCATCATTCACATCATCCTTCCACATATGAAATTACTTTAAAACTGCCAGGCACCTCTACACCACAAATAATCTTATCTTTTCTTAACATTTGCAACAAAGGCTCAATCACACAAACAAACAAAATTGATCATAATGGACATCCCTGACGTACTCCAGATCTAATTTGAAAACATTCAGACATAAATCCATTAACTTGCACTCTACTAATAATAGCCATATCATTATACAATATATACCATATACAAATCCAATCACACAACTTTTGTGAAAAACCCAATCTCTCCAAAACTTTGAACATATATTCATGTGAAATCCTGTCATAAGCTTTCTTAATATCTAACTTTGCAACCGCCATTGGATGTTTACATTACTTACAATACCGTATAACATCAGGCAAACCCACATTCAGGCAACCCACACACTTGTTATTCACCCCCAATCTTTCAAACCAAACACTTTAGCCTATTAGCCAGCTTTGTAACAATTTTGTAATCAACATTGAAAAATAGGTCTCCAATTTTTCAAATTCTTTTTTTATCTCCTTTTTTATATAATAAAACTATTACACTTTGTTTTTTATTGATTTAGTCAACTTATTCTCCCTCAAAACCCACTTACAAACAACCAACACATCCTCACCAATCAGACCAAAACTTATAATAAAAATCCACTTATCCATACATTTCTGAATAACGTGCTTAGCATCCTCTAATTCATCCTTAACATCCTCACCCAGTCTCCGTTATTCTCTCAAATACTCTAAATGCCTCTGCCATCTTGCATACTCTATTGTCCTCCTCATAGCTTTCATCCTTCCACTCCTAACAAAGAAAAGGATACATTCACTCTTTACCCATTCCACCAGTCACAGAATCAAAAGCTTACTTTCTCCACTGCATCATTTCCATTTATACTTCCTCACAAAATGCTCAACAATCCATTCATCCTTCAACAAACTCACATTAAACTTCCACACACTCCTTCCATACTCAACCCTCACCTTCACACTCACTTCACATACAATAGATACATGATCCGTGAAAAACATCTGCTTTGTATTCTTTTTAATGTTTACATTCCTGGAAGTAAAACAAAAATCAATACGAGAACACACTTTACCGCTTTCACTAAAAAAAGTAAAACCCTTACCAGGTGTGTTTGTAACTCTGAAGGTATCTCAATCTTTACTAACTAAATCACATAAATCTTTGCTAGATCTATTCAAAAAGCCATCTACAAAACCTTTCCTATCCCCAACCCTTAAGACACAATTAAAATCCCCAACCAAAAAAGTAGAAACCCTCCCACCCAAAAACATACCCAACCTAAGAAAAATCCAATTCTCTGCAGGAGAATAAACATTAAATAAACTATAAACAACACCATGAAAAAGGAACAAAACAATAAGAACCATTCCCATAACAATATGTTCCACTCCAACACCCCCATAATGTTCTGCAGAATAAGACTATATAAATACTCCCAGTGATGATACTGCCTCTTTAAATAGCGATTCTAAATTACATTACTGAAGATATCAGCATTCAAATTAGACAGCATATCAATAATAGCAGCACGTCTAGCTTTCGTCCATATACTATGAACAATAAGGCAGGCTATGCAGATTGATAGATGATTGATTAATTCAAACAAAAAACACATCATATACAAAGTAACAATGACTTAAGGTGGTCTCCTCCTACCCCTGTTTTTTTTGTGTTTATCTGCAACATTTAAGCAGACTTAGGAGCAAAACAAGTTCTCTTTTTTTCCATCAGGACCTTTAACAGACTTATCCTGAGGGATTAAAGTCTTAAGAGCAGAATCTTTTTTCCCAGACATCTTTTAAGCAACAGGAACATTCTGAAACTCCACAGCTTCAGTGAAAGAAACAATTTAAGATGCATCCAAGTAGGAAACTGCACTTCCAGGTAAAGACTAAGCATAAATAGGGAGGGAAAAAACATCAGACGCATCCTCAATTTCATCCACATCAAGACATTTATTTAGCTGACCAGTTGTAGGATCAATCTCCATCACACCTTCACCCTGCACGATTTCAGGGGATGTTCTGTATCTGGGATATTATCTTCTGTAGAAGATGGCCGAATTTCTAGGGTGCTTGGGGGACAAACCCTTAATGGGGCATCTTCTACAGGCTGCTGCCCCTCACCCCCAGATCAAACACACCTAGCAACCATCTAAGCAAAAATCTCACCTTCCAGTAACCGTGGACATTTTAACTTAAAATGTCCAGTAGCTCCACAGTGGGGACATATTTTTTTCCATCCATAAAATTTACTGCTGATTGGCCTTGTTCACCACAATTCTAGCAAGAAAAATCATCCTTACAGTTCTGCCCAAACTCTTGGCACTTTCGGCAAGGTAGCCACGATTACCATTGAAGAAAAGCGTTTGGAGAGGATGTTGTCTCACATCTCCTGCCTCATCCAAAAAGTATTCCATATAAAGCCTCCTTTCCCCAGTAAATGTGTCATAAGCATTTGTAAGTCTCTCAGCAGAACCCAAACAAGAATAGTATCTCTGCAACCAATTCACTATGAATAAGTTATTAAGAAATTGATTATACACATGAACCAGCACGACCACTCTCTTTGGTTTCACTATACTACGAGTGAAATGAAATCCCTACAGATCAGGGTGATCCTTCAAGGACACAGCATTATGATAACATTGTGATGCAAAGTCTTCAGACTTAAAGGAAACATCAAAAGCACCATACAGAGAAAACAGCTGGATACAAAATATCTCCTTGCGAGGTATCCCTAAAATCTTCTCAATAATCAGCAACTGCACACTTAACAATCTAAAACCCTTTTGCATTCAGCATCCACAAAACTCGAACAGTCTGAGGAAAGTTCAGTCTTGGCAAATCTTCTACCATTGCAACAAAGAATAACACAGCTATGTTTGCCTTTGAATCAGATCGCTACATCAGGTCGTGCCACTCCCCCAATAACAGCATATCACCAAGCCATAAAATTCAATGTAACACTTTACAGACGATCTTTTGGGCCTTGTCAGTGAGGTGCAGCCATATCCCTCTGGGCACATTGCGTAAGGGACCATGTCTGGTTTCCCACATCACCCTTAGGGAGGTTTTCCCAAGAGTCATAATATGCACGCACAAAAAGAGAGTAGCGCTCAACCAGGGAATGAACAATAGCATAATAGCTTGTTCTATGGCTAGTTACCACCACAGAAGCAGACTCTGTTTGCCCAGCATGTGCCACACAATCTTTCGGCTTTGTTGTGCTGATGTGAACTGAATGTGCTTCTCCCTTGTACAAGATTGGATGTAAAAAAACAAGCCTGCCAAAATCTCTGCAAAAACACTGATATATTGGTGTAACAAGGGCTGGCTCAAGACATTGTGCTGTCTTGATCCAAGAATAAAAATATGCCACCCTACTCTGCTCTGTCCACTACAGCCTAAACCTAACCATAGTCATTAGTCTTAAAGATAAAAAGAGCCACTAAAATCAAAATTAAAGTTTCACGATTCAGATAAAGCATGCAATTTAATAAACTTTTACCTCCATTATCAAAATCTGCACATTCTTTTTATTTTCTGAGGTTCCAGTTCCTACTGAGCATGTGCAAAAGTACACAGTATATACAACCCCAATTCCGAAAAAGTTGGGACAGCATGGAAAATGCAAAAAAGAAAAAAAAGTCATTTGAAATTTCAATTCACCCTGTACTATATTTAAAACACATTATTAATACATTATTTGATGTTTTACTTTGTGAATGTAATGTATTTTTAAAAATATACACTCATTTCAAATCTGATGACGGCAACACACTCCAAAAAAGTTGGGACAGTCGACTGTTTAAAACTGTATAACATCACCTTTTCTTTTAATAACACTTATTAACCGTTTGGACACTGAAGACACCAGTTGGTTAGTTTAGCAAGCGGAATTTTCCCCTTTTCATCCATTATGCATGTCTTCAGCTGCGCAACTGTGCAGGGCCTTCTGTGCCTTATTTTGAACTTCATAATGCGCCACACCTTCTCAATCAGAGACAGGTAAGGACTGCAGGCAGGCCATGCTAGCACTCGCACTCTTGCTTATGCAACCATTCACTTGTAATTCAGGCAAAACGTGGTTTGGCGTTGTCAAAAAGTCATGGAAAAGTCCATATATTTTGACTTAAACAAACTAGACTTATTTGAATTGGTATGGGCTGACTGGAAAGATAAATTTGACACTTCCTGATGCCCACCTGTCACTTCCTAATAGCCCACATCTCACCTCCTCTCCCCCTCTCCACTTTTATGTTTCCCCTCCCCCCCTCTCCCTCAGGATCATGTTCTGGTTTCATGACATGTGATGTGTTGTATTGGTTACTCCATGGTCTCCCACTCATGCTCATCTTGGTGCGAACTGCCATCTCTACACTGGTGGTGACCATCCTATCGTATGATTTGTTTTTTCTTGCAGTTTTTTTTTCTTGTTTATTTATCTAGCTTGGGACCTTTGGTCCATTTCATTACTGTATACCTACGTTTGCTTCTGATGCATGTGGTTTGGACCTGCGTGTCCCTTATTTCTTATTTTTAAAATTTGAAAATGAATAAAAATCTTAAAGGAAAAAAAAAAAGTGTACATTAATGATCTGTGTAGATGGCTAGATGAAGAAAAGTACTTTTGAAAGGTTGACATATGTTTGTTTTCTTCTCCCCATTTTCCCCAACCCAGAGCACCCCTTCAAATATGGTGTACAAATGTTCCATATGTCAGCTTTACTTATGGATTTTGAAAATGCTGTACTCTATATGGTCTTGGTGAAACCATAAGCTGTGGTACTCAGTCTCACACTATTAGATCTGGTTAAATGCAGGATTTAGGCTTGTTTGTATGTATTTCAAAATTAAGTCAGCTGTAGTGTAAACTGAACAGTATTAAGTTAACCTGTCTCATTTCAAACACTGAGCAATCTTAGCCTGAGTATAACATTTTATGCAGAAGTAAAAATCTTAGTTAAAATACATCTGGAAAGTACTTGCATAATGGGGCAGTAAACTGGAATGTTATATATATATATATATATATATATATATATATATATATATATATATATATATATATATTAATAAAAATTAATAAAAAAAACTCATATCTGCCAAAAGGGTACCTACCACTAAGTAAGTCCTACCTCCTCTGCAAAAAGTTATCTAACGGCTAGATTACGGGTTTTGCAGTATGAGTGAAAAAGCAGCGTTATGGCTCTTTTTCACTACCGCTGGTATTACAAGTCTTGCAGGTTTTGCTGCCCCGCACACTTTATGGGTCGTAACGCAATGTAACTACCGCAGCTTTCCAAAAGTCCTTTTTCAATGGGACTTCCTTTGCACCGGTATCACGAGTTTGCATGGGAGGCCAAAAAGTAAGCAGTACAGCCTATACTGTCAAGATCCATACCGTAGACTGAAAGTCAATAGTTATGGGTTTTATGATACAGCGCCGTAACATAAAACTCATAACTAAAGTGCTAAAAAGTACACTAACACCCATAAACTACCTATTAACCCCTAAACCGAGGCCCTCCCACATCGCAAACACTAAAATAAAATTAATAACCCCTAATCTGCCGCTCCGGACATTGCCGCCACTATAATAAACATATTAACCCCTAAACTGCCGTACTCCCGCATCGTAAAAAATTAGTTAAAGGGACACTGTAGCCAAAAAAATTATTTTGTGATTCAGATAGAGCATGCAACTTTCTAATTTACTCCTATTATCAAATTGTCTTCATTTTCTTGGTATGTTTATTTGAAAAGCAAGAATGTAAGTTTAGATGCCGGCCCATTTTAGGTGAACAACCTGGGTTGTCCTTGCCGATTGGACAGCACCTTTAAACAAGTGCTGTCCATGGTTCTGAACCCACAATTTGCTGGCTCCTTAGCTGAGATGTCTTCTTTTCAAATAAAGATTGCAAGAGAATGAAGAAAAATTGATAATAGAAGTAAATTAGAAAGTTGCTTACAATTACATGCTCTATCTGAATCATGAAGAAAAAAAAATTGGGTTCAGTGTCCCTTTAAATATTATTAACCCATAATCTGCTGTCCCTAACATCTTCGCAATCTACATTACTGTTATTAACCCCTAATCTGCTGTCCCTAACATCGCCGCCACTAAAGTTATTAACCCCTAAACCTAAGACTTTTCAGCATATTAACCATTTATGACTGGGTTTAAGTGTTTTTAACGTTCTTTTCGCTACTATTGTGTGAATGTTGGTTCCTAGGCACATTAATAAAGATATAAAGGTATGAATGATATGGACCATTTTAAATACATAATATAATCTTTATCTGAATCCACTATTTGGAGTTCATATGATATAAAACTTGTGGTAATCTCTGCTGTGAATCCTATTGTATTCCTTATACAATTAGTTTCTCTAGTTGTTTAGTTCATATGAGGTCAAGATGGACAAAAAAGGGGGATCTACAAAATACATAAGAGGAGAGAATTACCTAGTGCCATCTTTACTTTACAGTGTAACAAGGCACTGTCAGCCTTTTGTTACACTTGAGAGAAGTTGTCTGCATCTATGATGTTGTGCTTTAGTATTGTTAACTGTAATGATGTTGTCACTAGCTACCCAGTCAATAGGGTACTTGGGGCAAATTACTGTATGAGTACGTCTATTTGGTTTAAGTAGTTAAAGGGACATTTGCATGATGTATTAAACATAAGTTTCATTCATCACTTTTTAAATAATTTATTTTTAGCCTATTAATTTGATCCCAAATCTTAGCCCCCTATTATGTTAACTGTCCGCCTACCACTATGCCGCTTTTTTTTTTTTATATTTGTAAGTAATATCCATGTGAACGCGCGCCCGATTACATCATAATTTCCTGGTTTCTTCTTTACACAGGTATGCGCATGCGCAACTTCCAACGTTCTTGTGAAGCGATTGATGCTTAGAACATCAGGTATAAGAGAGCATGCGCCTTCTTTTTTTTTTCAATTGCGCAATCAATTCTTGATAAGACGCATCAGCCGCTTTGTAGAGACATAAGCGTGAGCGAGCTTTACAGGTAGGAAATGTGGGCGTGTAAATATTTGCATGTGGGAAGAACAGAATTTGTCTATACCGCCCATCTTGGATATTTCATCGAGGGGTTGGAGAACAAACGGCAATTAACAGTTGCAGACAAAAAAGAAAGATTAAATAAAACATCTAAATATGAATATTTATTGAAAATAAATAATGCGGTTTAAATGTAATGCTACCAATGAACATTGCCGAAGATTTTCATAACTGTGAATTTACTGACCCTTTAATATGTGTTTTAACATTGTTAACTATAATGACGTTGTTACAATTTGAGGCAAAGTACTTAGTAGTTTAAAGGGACACTGAACCCAATTTTTTTCTTTTGTGATTCAGATAGAGCATGCAATTTTAAGCAACTTTCTAATTTACTCCTATTATCAAATTGTCTTCATTCTCTTGGTATCTTTATTTTAAAAGCAAGAATGTAAGTTTAGATGCCTGCCCATTTTTGGTGAACAACCTGGGTTGTTCTTGCTGATTGGTGGATAAATTCACCCACCAATTAACAAGTGCTGTCCAGAGTCATGAACCAAAAACTGCTTGGCTCCTTAGCTTAGATGCCTTCTTTTTCAAATAAAGATAGCAAGAGAATGAAGAAAAATTGATAATAAGAGTAAATTATAAAGTTGCTTAAAATTGCATGCTCTATCTGAATCACAAAAGAAAAAAAATGTGGGTTCAGTGTTCAGGGTTTAACAACCATAGTCCAATTAAACTATTTAAATGTGTTAATACTCCTCAAAATCCAATTGCAAACATTGTGCATACGCAGTTGCAAAAGTGACAGCAATTCAATTTATTTTCTGGAAACCCTTATTGAGAAGCCAAACCTTACAAGGGAGCCAATTCCTATTTATTTACTGCGCATGCATACTTCTGGTTATGAAAATATTTTTTTTCAGAATTACCTTAACCCCTTAATGACTGAGGACGTGCAGGGTACGTCCTCAGAAAAAAGGCAGTTAATGCCTGAGAACGTACCCTGCACGTCCTCGGTCTGGAAAGCAGCTGGAAGCGATCCTGCTCGCTTCCAGCTGCTTTCCGGTTATTGCAGTGATGCCTCGATATCGAGGCATCCTGCAATAACATTTTTAAGCCATCCGGTGCAGAGAGAGCCACTCTGTGGCCCTCTCTGCACCGGAGATTGTTGGCTTACCGCGTTGGTGGGTGGGAGGCTGGTGGGAGGCGGGTGGTGGCCATCGATGGCCTTGGCGACGTGCAGGAGGGGCGGGATCGTGGGCGTGGGTGATCGGGGGCGCGCACTGACGCGCGCGCATGCACGGAAGGGCGGGGGCGGGCGCGTGCACGGGGTGGGAGCGGGTGGGAACCGCTACACTACAGAAAAAAGTAAAAAAAAAAATGCATAAAAAAGGGAATAAAAGTTTTTTTTTTATTAATCAATTAAGGTGTTGGGGTTTGTCTGTGAGGGGGGGTGAAGCTACACTACAGAATTTCTATTTTTTTTTTAAAAAAACACGTTTTTTTCTTGAAACTGGGTACTGGCAGACAGCTGCCAGTACCCAAGATGGCCCCCAATAATGCAGAGGGGGAGGGTAAGAGAGCTGTTTTGGGGGTGGATCAGGGAGGTTGGGGGCTAAGGGGGGATTCTACAAAGCAGCATATGTAAATATGCTAAAAAAAAAAAAAAGAACAAATTAAAAAAACCTTTTATTTTAGTACTGGCAGACTTTCTGCCAGTACTTAAGATGGCGGGGACAATTGTGGGTTGGGGGAGGGAAGGGAGCTGTTTGGGAGGGATCAGGTGGTCTGATGTGTCAGGTGGGAGGCTGATCTCTACACTAAAGCTAAAATTAACCCTGCAAGCTCCCTACAAACTACCTAATTAACCCCTTCACTGCTAGCCATAATATACGTGTGATGCGCAGCAGCATTTAGCGGCCTTCTAATTACCAAAAAGCAACGCCGAAGTCATATATGTCTGCTATTTCTGAACAAAGGGGATCCCAGAAAAGCATTTACAACCATTTGTGCCATAATTGCATAAGCTGTTTGTAAATAATTTCAGTGAGAAACCTAAAATTGTGAAAAATTTAACGTTTTTTTAAATTTGATCGCATATGGTGGTGAAATGGTGGCATGAAATATACCAAAATGGGCCTAGATCAATACTTGGGGTTGTCTACTACACTACACTAAAGCTAAAATTAACCATACAAGCTCCCTACATGCTCCCTAATTAACCCCTTCACTGCTGGGCATAAAACACGTGTGGTGCGCAGTGGCATTTAGCAGCCTTCTAATTACCAAAAAGCAACGCCAAAGCCATATATGTCTGCTATTTATGAACAAAGGGGATCCCAGAGAAGAATTTACAACCATTTATGCTATAATTGCACAAGCTGTTTGTAAATGATTTCAGTGAGAAACCTAAAGTTTGTGAAAAAATTTGTGAAAAAGTGAACAATTTTTTTTATTTGATCGCATTTGGCGGTGAAATGGTGGCATGAAATATACCAAAATGGGCCTAGATCAATACTTTGGGATGTCTTCTAAAAAAAAATATATACATGTCAATGGATATTCAGGGATTCCTGAAAGATATCAGTGTCCCAATGTAACTAGCACTCATTTTGAAAAAAAGTGGTTTGGAAATAGCAAAGTGCTACTTGTATTTATGGACCTATAACTTGCAAAAAAAGCAAAGAACATGTAAACATTGGGTATTTCTAAACTCAGAACAAAATTTAGAAACTATTTAGCATGGGATTTTTTTGGTGGTTGTAGATGTGTAACAGATTTTGGGGGTCAAAGTTAGAAAAAGTGTGTTTTTTTCCATTTTTTCATCATATTTTATAAAAAAAATTAGAGTAAATTATAAGATATGATAAAAATAATGGTATCTTTAGAAAGCCCATTTAATGGCGAGAAAAACGGTATATAATATGTGTGGGTACAGTAAATGAGTAAGAGGAAAATTACAGCTAAACACAAACACCGCAAAAATGTAAAAATAGCCTTGGTCCCAAACGGACAGAAAATGGAAAAGTGCTGCGGTCATTAAGGGGTTAAATTGTGATACAACGAAAATCCTTTATTATTTCTACAGTGCATATACGGAGTCTGTATTACCGTATTGTCCCGAGTATAGGTGTCACTTTTTTCTCCTAATGCAAGTCTTTAAATTGCAGCCTATACTTGGGATGTTGCACAAAAAAAACAATATTAAAATACCGATATACTGTCAGTAGCTTGAACAGTCCAGGTTGGGGTTAGCCACCGATAGTTACAGAGGGCTGAGTGGGTTAGGAGGAAAAATACAGTTTAACAAAGACAAAGTTCCCAATAACTAAAGTAGCATTTGTTGCAAGAGAAGCATGGATCACAACTCACCCCAGTACAACGATCGTGGCTCAATCAAATACACCTTCACAGGGCTTGTACCGCTGTGAACTCCAGGCATAACATCCATGTCTGCTTCTGACTTCTCTGGATAAACCCGTTACCTGCTAGCTGAGAGCCTGAGACGGAGTAGCCTGGCTAACTAAGGACACAACACAATGAGATTGTAGGATTGGTTCTTCATCCGAGAAACGTCAAAGCTCCATCCGTTGACTGGACCTAGGCGAGTGGAGGCGTGGTCATGCTGATGCTACACAGTCACAATATCCTGTATACAGGAATGTGCCTTTACAGCACGCCATATTACGGTATTAATGACAAATACTGGTATCTCATTGTAATTTATGCACAGTGCAAATAAACTACTGTATTTTCTAAAACATTTTTACAAAGAAAAGCTCTTTATATTGTACGAGATTTTTATCTTTTGCAAAAAGTCTGAAATTAAAAAGTTCAGCAGCGAAGATAATGATTACCGGTATCTCATACATTTCACTGGGTTCCCAGCACACCTGTGTCTTATGATTACAGAAAAGCATCTTCACAATAAGAGTATAGTCATTCAGTTTGTTTCTTGAATGAGGTCTTTGCATTAGATCAATACTGGTATTTTGCCAGCAAATTTCATGCGCATTTTGTACTCTCGCTCGCTGATCAAATCATTGTCATAATAGAAAATGTGCATGAAATTTGTTGGCAAAATACCGGTAAAAAGTTAAAAATGCAATTTATTTAAAATGGCACCAAACTTTAAGAGTGCGGCTTATAATCAGGAGCGGCCTATACTCGGAACAATATGGTATATAGAAACATTTTTTGGTCATTTATATTACAGATACTTACATATGTTCTCACTTTTCTGAGCCAATTAAAAATATTATGGGGTAAATTTATTAAACCCCGGGCGGACATAATTCGCTATAGCGAATCATGTCTGCCATGGATCGTTAAATGCTGACAGCATATGCTGTCGGCATTTAGCATTGCACAAGCATTTTACAAGAAATGCTTGTGCAATGCTGCACCTTACACATTCGCGGCTGCTAGCAGGGGGTGTCAATCATCCCGATCGTATTGGGATGATTGCAGTCCGCCACTTAAAAGGTGGCAAACAAGTTAAGAAGCAGCATCTGCTGCTTATTAAATCCGCCTCAGTGTCCCACTTCTGTAAACAAAATGCCCAGATTACAAGTGGAGTGCTAGTTCATGGTGCTCTATAAATATTGTGGATCCGCGCTAAGATTTTCACACAATCTGGTATTTACATGTTGCGCTCGCTTACTTCATTATCGCAATTTCTCTCCAAATGTATTTACCAATTAGGTTCCTAAACCAATACAGCTATAAGATAAGATAATCTTTTATTTATATATATATATATATATATATATATATATATAGTATACAAACAATTTCCAGCTCTACCCTCCAAGTATCAACCGCCTGGGTGCAGAAATAAGTAATATAAATCATCCAAGCAAATGCACTCTCAGGTCTTTTCAAATAGGTTCTTTTAATGGAACGTTTTCGGGGTTCACAACCTGATGAAGGGGTTGTGAACCCCGAAAACGTTCCATTAAAAGAACCTATTTAAAAAGACCTGAGAGTGCATTTGCTTGGATGATTTATATATATATTACTAATAAGCGCACTTTCATCAGGAATCCTAAGAACCAGGGTGCAGAAGTAATCAAATATTCACCTGATAAAGAGTGCTGTGCTTTAAATCCAGTTAGTGCATATTTTTCATGTTCTATGTTGATGTTTTATGCACCCTGGTCTTGAGACTTTTGGCGAGTGGGAGTGCGCTACCATCTGTTTATTATATATATATATATATATATATACTGATGATATATATATATATATATATATACTGTATATATACAGTATATATGTACTATTGTCCTATAAATTGCTTTATAGACTGTAATTTTATATACCCATACATCAGTCATAGAAAATATACTGGAACAGATTATTTGATAGCTGAGTTTTTTTACTATGTCTGATTTAATACGGACAAACAATAAAATATCTCATCATTGTAATGTGTTTGTTCCCTGTGTAATATCTACACCTGCCCAGTGATATAACTAGATATAATGATGAAATATGTGTTAGAGCTTGTTAGGAGAGTCAGTGATTTATGGGGTTTATTATAGTTAATGTCACTATGCGTTGCTGTAAAGACAAAACCTATTCATTCAAAGATTGTGACATGAGAATCACAACACGTAGTGAACAAGAAGAAAAGGACGGTCTGGGATGAAAGATGATGGTCAATTTTCTGTTTTTCTCTCTCCCCTCCAATCCATCTTCTACTCAGCATCAGAGCTATTAAACAGAAATATAATCTGTAACACAACATATCTAATGCATTGAATGGCAAATTAGATAACCAATGATCTGGGACTCCAAGAAATAATTGAGTAGCACCAGGAACAATCTGTAATGTATTGAGAGGTAAATCAATTGGTCTCTCTCTTTACAAGTACCATGAAGTGGTTTGCATCAGTGAAGCCATCAGCAGATCAGAGAGGTGACAGAATCACTCCCATTGGACAAATGATTTCCTAGATTACAGCTGGGTGTTACACAGTCTTTATTTCAGAAAGGTTTTGCATCTGAAGGTAAAAAATATAATGCAGTCAGTGAACTAAATATGTGAATTCTTAGCTTGCCTTTGTTTTGTTACAAGCTTGCTGATAATGTGGGCATATAACTCATTAATGCTGATTAATGGTGCACTCTCAATAACACAAAGTGCAGCACATGTGTAAGCAGACATCAGTAAACTGGATCAATGCACCACGTATTATCACGTATGACAAGCTAGTCATACATATCTGTGACCTAAAGATAAAAAAAATCTATACCGCAGAGTATTAATGCAAACGTTATGTCAAATGAGAAGAGTGAGACATATGTCAGGTGATCAGCTACAGGGCTAACAATCTATAAAGTTACCTTATGTATTAATTGTAAGGCTAGCCTGTATAAGGCTAGATAGATAGATAGATAGATAGATAGATAATAGATAGTTTTTTTTTATTAAAAGAATACCTGTTAATCTGACCAGGGGAGGACAGGCAACTTGTGACTAGGTGGCAGGTATAACCCAGTGGTTTAGGTACAGCAACTCCACTCCTTTTCAAATATTATATTTGATATTTAAACTACCCTAATAAACACGGGAGAAGCAAAACAAAAAATGTGAAATTATAAATTAAGACTGCTTAAAATAGTCTTTTAATTCAAAGTATGTCTTATAAAACCTTCTGGAATAGGCAGACAAAATAGATAAATATTAGTAATATAAAGAAGTAGCAAAAAGAGTTAAAACAGAATCTTTTTTGCTTTCAATACCATGGAAGAAATATTACATATAATTTTTTTTTTACTTTTTGTGCTTTATAAACACTGGAATTAAATCAGCTGGAAGTGAGGATTGACTAAATAAGAGGTGTGTGTTATGTTCAGTTCATGTTAAGGATCCAGTTATTAAGCAGCAGAATATACCATTGCAGGGTAGGATCACAGATATGAGCCTTCTTGTCGCAAGTTAAGAGGCACTGTCTTTCTGCTGACTACTCAACATTATCTCTAGTTGAGAACCATGCCCATTTGTGATTTCATAAATGGGGCCTATGAACTAGCAAAATGTAGTGGTGCAGAATGTTACAATTTAGTTGAGCAGCCTCCCTGTATACAAGTTCAACTTATTCATGAAATTAAAATCACAATTTCTATTTCAAGAACTATAACATTGCAAATAAGAAAATGAAGATCACCTATTGTTGTTGGCTGCAAAAAGCTAAAGCCTGAAGACCTCTCAATAAGAGTTCAACAAAAGTAATATCAGTGGTCTTTTAGTTTATTTTTTTAAATAAGGACTTTTGTGTTGTGCATTTGAAAGAGTTCAATGTAAGAACTCAAACATTGTGATGGATTTAGTTGTAATGGATTTGGGGATCATTGTAGACACAGGGGTGTTGGGGAGACAAGATTAAATGAGTGGGGCATCTGCAGTGTTGCATTGGATTGTGCACAGAGGATTTACCTATGGGGGTGCATAGGGCGTGCTTAGAATTAAGCGGTTTGCAATAAGGAGATTTCTGTAAGAGTTACTTAAAGTGGGAAAAGGTTACAGCTAAAAGCAACGGTAGAAGGGACATTGGGGCAGCACAGATATTTGTTTGGAGTGTGCAGAGTTGATTGTTATAGGTGGGTTTAGAATAATAAGGCTAGGGTTGGTTGCATGGGAATCAAGTCAGTGCAGTTAGGGTTAATGGGCTATAGCACTGTGGTCATAGTGTTGCCATCAGGGGCCACTATTATGTAATGACCAGATATAGTAAACTATTAATAAGGTTGGTGAAATGGAGCTGCTACGAAAAATCTGCTGTGGCTATATTATTTTTACTGAACCATTATACGTGGTAACGTAGGATCTAAGCCAAAGTTTGAATCCATCAAAATACCTGTTTAAAAGGCTTATATAGCTATTTGTTCGTTATTTCAAATTGAAAAGTAATTCAAACTCAGTAACAAACCACTTAATGCTTATGCTCACTAGAAAAAAAAAAATGTGGTCACAAAGAATCTAGCTTTTCCTTCTTACGATGAAGACATAAAACATATGGGCCTCTAGTTATTAACGTGTCTACTTACCTGCCTTCGCCGGCCCAATACGCCCACCTAAGCTCATCTACCATCGCCGCTGCGGACCTGAAAAAGCCGCGTACCAAGTACGGGGCGATGAGCAGCGGACTGTGATAGTTATCACTCATCCGATCTTGCTGCTCTTCTGCTTTTTGACAGCTTTATTGACAAGCTGTCACTAAGCACCCACACTAACTACACTGTTCTACCCCCTATACCGGCGCCCCCGGAGCCCCCCGCAACTAAATAAAGTTATTAACCCCTAAACTGCCGCTCCTAGACCCCGCCGCAACTCTTATAAATGTATTAACCCCTAAACCGCCGCTCCCAGAGCCCACCGCCACCTACATTATACCTACTAACCCCTATCTTGCCCCCCCTATACCGCCGCCACCTATAATACATTTATTAACCCCTATTCTGACGATCCCGGACCCCGCCACAACTAAATAAATTGTTTAACCCCTAAACCACCACTTCCGGACCCCGCCGCCACCTATATTAAACTTATTAACCCATAATCTGCCCCCCCTACACCGTCGCCACCTATAATACATTTATTAACCCCTATCCTGCCCCCCCTACACCGCCGCAACCTATAAATACATTTATTAACCCCTATCCTGCCCCCCCTACACCGCCGCCACTATAATAAAATTATTAACCCCTAAACCTAAGTCTAACCCTAACCCTAACATCCCCCTAACTTAAATATTAATTAAATAAATCTAAATATTATAACTCTTATTAACTAAATTATTCCTATTTAAAACTAAATACTTATCTTTACAATAAACCCTAATATAGCTACAATATAATTAATAATTATATTGTATCTATTTTAGGATTTATTTTATTTTACAGGTAACTTTGTATTTATTTTAACTAGGTACAATAGCTATTAAATAGTTAATAACTTTTTAATAGCTACCTAGTTAAAATAATTACAAAATTACCTGTAAAATAAATCCTAACCTAAGTTACAATTAAACCTAACACTACACTATCATTAAATTAATTAAATAAATTACCTACAAATAACTCTAATTAAATACAATTAAATAAACTAAAGTACAAAAAATAAAAAAAGCTAAGTTACAAAAAATAAAAAATATAAGTTACAAACATTTCAAAAATATTACAACAATTTTAAGCTACTTACACCTAATCTAAGCCCCGATCAAATACATTAATAAATTGAGCCCTAAGGGACTGCATTATCAAAGCGTCAATTTTGTTGCATTCGTTGGCGTCAATACACTCGCCAGACATCGCTGCAGCGAGTCTAGATTCAACGACATTATTTATCAAAAAGTCTGTCAAAAACATGCATTTCAAGTTTGACGCGATGAGCATCACAGTGTTGATAAATAAGAGTCATTGATGGAAAAGTTGTGGATATTTTGTTTTTTCAAACTTTATTTATACCATTTCATTACTGTCCATGAACAAGCACATTTCTCTAAAGCTAATCTTTTATTTTTCATCTGTTAATGCCCAAGAAATAGTTAGATTTATACCTGAACAAACAATAATATCTCTTAGAAAGTATTTTTCTATGTATTTGTTATAGAAAAAACTCATATATGATATTTCCACATAAATTAATGTGTAGTTGTATTTTTAAAAATCGTTATATTTTTAGCAGAGAAGGAAACAATGGCACTACTTATAACTGAAAATTGTATTTATACGTTCCCCTTCTTATCAACTGAATATTAAATACATCTCTATGAGTTGAGTATGTGTAGTTATTTGTGTGATTGAGGGTAGGTGCTTGTACCTATTCATATATTTACAAGGAATCAGTGAGGAACTGATAAAGGGGTACAAATATAGCACTCAGGAACGTGAAAAAATGTATATAGAGTAAATTTCGGAATGAAAATAAAATATAACCTTTATTAAATCATGTTAAAATCGGGGTTAACATACACTTAAAAATTCAGATTGGTTATCTACCGTGTAGCCATAAGATAGTGGCTATAAAAACAACACGTCCAAATAAATATTCGTGTTGATTATAATATGGAAATGGCTAGCTATGATTACCTAGGAGGGTGATACTAAAAAATCTGCTGAGCTATTAGGCTTTCTCACCCATTATATGGGGACATGAGAATATTTAATCTAAAGTAGAAATAGATTTATTATTTCTACCAGTTAAGTATATATAGATCACTGTGACCCCAGATATAGAATATTTCACATATGTTGGTAATTATGAGAATTATATACTATCCAATGAGTTGTTGGGTAGTAAAAAAAAATGTTTTTGATTCTCTGTTAGTCCAAACGGTTTATCTATTTACCTAATATGAATGAGGGGAGAATCTAATCCTAAAGTCAGGAAAAGCCTGACTGATTACCTTCTTAGTACCCTAAATGGTCGACTAATGTTTGACTCAATATTTATATAACAGTCAGTAGTCAGGAAAAGCCTGACGGATTACCTTGTTAGTACCGATGTGGTGGAGAATGGTATAATACCATCTAGTGGTCAGGAAAGGCCTGACCTATTACCTTATTAGTACCTTTAATTATGATTAAGTAGTCTGACAAAACTGACTGGATAATATATAATAGTCTTGTAGTAATTTGGGAAAAGCCCAAATGATTACCTATTTATTACCGTAAGTTATTTGAACTGTCACCATTAGAAATAATTCTTGCTATAATAACGTAGCTTTCATATAGCAGAGTTTCACCGCCTAGGTAGTTATAATTTCAAGTTAAACTAGTCATCTGTATCATATGGTAGTAAACCAATTATTTTTTAAAAACAACAAGAGGGGAAGGGGGGATTGCCACTGACGCGTTTCGCCGTGGTGGCTGTATCAAAGGGCAGTCTCACTCTGTCCTCACGAGGTTTAAATACCCTTATCTGTGATTGGATTGGCTGTCAGTAAGGGGCTTGCTTTTTTGGGCATCATCTATTGGCTGTGCTGGTGGGTGTGTATTCATAGTGGGTTTTAATTGGTCTGTTTAGCCGAAATGATTTAACAAAATTCATGTGTTTAATGTAATTTGTATTATAAATGTATTGAGCGAATTGCTTATATTTTGTATTTCATATAAGCGCTTATGATTTTAACATACTTATTTTGCTATTAAATATCGTTATTATTCTCCATTTGGAAATCTCATCGATTTGATTGGTTATAATGCTTGTCAATAACTTTTGGTTGTTGCGTTTTTATTGGTCTAACAAATTGCCAATCATCCGTCCAGTAAAGACTTACATGTTCAGTCCGCTATTGGTTGTAAGCATTGTCATTCATCAGATACTGATTTTCCTGCGTCATTACGTCACTTGTAGCCCAGTTACTTAGTTTGGATATTACGCTATTGGCTTTCACAGATCGACTTCCATTGGCTATCGATCTTGTCAATCATGTGCTTGTATGTTTGCTCGTGAGCGATCTCTGTTTCTGATTGCTGTTATGACCAATGGTTCTAGAAACTGTCAATCAATGAGGATCATTCTCTTATTGGTTCCTCATGTTACCCTCCTTTTATTATGACAGTTGCAAAATTTAAATTGCAGTTTCTAAATATGGTTTAAAATATTTGTTAAATGTTTAAATATTTGTGACGGCGATTTTTTCTAAAGAAAAACAGGCATCGATCTATACGTTTGCACGAAAGTAATATATATCATCATGATCTTCTTCATAATAAAATTATTTTATCTTAGGTTTTCGGACTTTTGATTAAACTTGAAATGAACTTTTTATTCTAAGGTTTTGGACTTATAATTTGATGGTCTGAGTGTACATTTATTGTTCAACATTATATCTTGATGTAATGTGATGTATTCTTCCATTTATTAAATATAAATTAAATAAAAAGTGAATTAGTGACATAAAGATGATTTACTAAGTACATACAGATTAGTACTCATATTAATAAAGGTGAGGTGATGGACATTTAAAAGAAATGTGCTGCTTGTATGTGATAATGTGAAAATATGAACAATGTGTCCATCTTTCATAGATAACCAGTGATTCCATCACTGTAGTGTAGTGCAAATATTTTATTAATGTGAATATTTAAAAAAAAAAAAAAAAAAAAAAAAAAAAAAATTAAATATGTCCTTGTTATTATAGCGAAGCGATTATTATTCGTGTCTGTGGAATCTATAATGATCTTATATTTGAAAATTACAATAAAAGTGCAAGTTGATACATTGTGACACATGTGTGATATTTTGATTTTGGACTAGTGTAATGTTCTACAATAATAGTGATTTGTGAATGGTGATTGTAACTATATAATAGGGTTAGGGATTTTAATAATAGCTATAAGCATTACGGAAGAAATATAATATTCTAATTATAATTTATTATATGAAATCTTTACATATGATTCTTAAGATCAAATGTTATTCATATACACTCAGATGTCATGACCATCATTTAAAACATAACCCATGAGTATATTATTGTATACTGGGTTTTTATTCACTATTTGTTATTAACATATGCCTGTATTGACTTAATGTTTTTGTATATGAAAATTGTCAAAAGATTCCAAAAATCATATTTAAATAATTGTATAAGTATATTAGATGTCATATATTTATACATATAATAAAGAACATATTTCAGTATGTTAGTTTGTTATTCATTTAGGTAAAAAGACATAATAGTTGTTGTTCTCATTTAGTCCATGTGGATTTACAGAATTTAGCAAATAAATCCATTTGCATTCTGTTTGTAATAATGCATCCTCCAGATCTCCGCCTCTGATGCCCAATGATACTTTTTCTAAGCCAAAGAAAGACAAAACGTCAGTATTTGAACTATGTTTTATCAAAAAATGTTTAGCAATTTGTGTGATCTTTTTACCTTTCTTTAGATCAGATTCTGCATTTCTTATATTACACATGTGTTCCCCCACTCTCTTCTTGAGCGGGCGTGAGGTCATTCCAACGTAATTCAGCTCACAGCTGCATTGTAATACATATATTACACCTGTAGTGTTACATGTGATATAATCTTTAATAAGATGTGTCTTTCCGAATCTGTCCTTTGTTAAGAGGAAAACTAAAATTACATACCCTGGTAACTATCCATGCCGGAATTGTACATATTGTCCAAATACCTTTCAAATCAATAAAATTCAGGACAGATTCGGAAAGACACATCTTATTAAAGATTATATCACATGTAACACTACAGGTGTAATATATGTATTACAATGCAGCTGTGAGCTGAATTATGTTGGAATGACCTCACGCCCGCTCAAGAAGAGAGTGGGGGAACACATGTGTAATATAAGAAATGCAGAATCTGATCTAAAGAAAGGTAAAAAGATCACACAAATTGCTAAACATTTTTTGATAAAACATAGTTCAAATACTGACGTTTTGTCTTTCTTTGGCTTAGAAAAAGTATCATTGGGCATCAGAGGCGGAGATCTGGAGGATGCATTATTACAAACAGAATGCAAATGGATTTATTTGCTAAATTCTGTAAATCCACATGGACTAAATGAGAACAACAACTATTATGTCTTTTTACCTAAATGAATAACAAACTAACATACTGAAATATGTTCTTTATTATATGTATAAATATATGACATCTAATATACTTATACAATTATTTAAATATGATTTTTGGAATCTTATGACAATTTTCATATACAAAAACATTAAGTCAATACAGGCATATGTTAATAACAAATAGTGAATAAAAACCCAGTATACAATAATATACTCATGGGTTATGTTTTAAATGATGGTCATGACATCTGAGTGTATATGAATAACATTTGATCTTAAGAATCATATGTAAAGATTTCATATAATAAATTATAATTAGAATATTATATTTCTTCCGTAATGCTTATAGCTATTATTAAAATCCCTAACCCTATTATATAGTTACAATCACCATTCACAAATCACTATTATTGTAGAACATTACACTAGTCCAAAATCAAAATATCACACATGTGTCACAATGTATCAACTTGCACTTTTATTGTAATTTTCAAATATAAGATCATTATAGATTCCACAGACACGAATAATAATCGCTTCGCTATAATAACAAGGACATATTTAATTTTTTTTTTTTTTTTTTTTTTAAATATTCACATTAATAAAATATTTGCACTACACTACAGTGATGGAATCACTGGTTATCTATGAAAGATGGACACATTGTTCATATTTTCACATTATCACATACAAGCAGCACATTTCTTTTAAATGTCCATCACCTCACCTTTATTAATATGAGTACTAATCTGTATGTACTTAGTAAATCATCTTTATGTCACTAATTCACTTTTTATTTAATTTATATTTAATAAATGGAAGAATACATCACATTACATCAAGATATAATGTTGAACAATAAATGTACACTCAGACCATCAAATTATAAGTCCAAAACCTTAGAATAAAAAGTTCATTTCAAGTTTAATCAAAAGTCCGAAAACCTAAGATAAAATAATTTTATTATGAAGAAGATCATGATGATATATATTACTTTCGTGCAAACGTATAGATCGATGCCTGTTTTTCTTTAGAAAAAATCGCCGTCACAAATATTTAAACATTTAACAAATATTTTAAACCATATTTAGAAACTGCAATTTAAATTTTGCAACTGTCATAATAAAAGGAGGGTAACATGAGGAACCAATAAGAGAATGATCCTCATTGATTGACAGTTTCTAGAACCATTGGTCATAACAGCAATCAGAAACAGAGATCGCTCACGAGCAAACATACAAGCACATGATTGACAAGATCGATAGCCAATGGAAGTCGATCTGTGAAAGCCAATAGCGTAATATCCAAACTAAGTAACTGGGCTACAAGTGACGTAATGACGCAGGAAAATCAGTATCTGATGAATGACAATGCTTACAACCAATAGCGGACTGAACATGTAAGTCTTTACTGGACGGATGATTGGCAATTTGTTAGACCAATAAAAACGCAACAACCAAAAGTTATTGACAAGCATTATAACCAATCAAATCGATGAGATTTCCAAATGGAGAATAATAACGATATTTAATAGCAAAATAAGTATGTTAAAATCATAAGCGCTTATATGAAATACAAAATATAAGCAATTCGCTCAATACATTTATAATACAAATTACATTAAACACATGAATTTTGTTAAATCATTTCGGCTAAACAGACCAATTAAAACCCACTATGAATACACACCCACCAGCACAGCCAATAGATGATGCCCAAAAAAGCAAGCCCCTTACTGACAGCCAATCCAATCACAGATAAGGGTATTTAAACCTCGTGAGGACAGAGTGAGACTGCCCTTTGATACAGCCACCACGGCGAAACGCGTCAGTGGCAATCCCCCCTTCCCCTCTTGTTGTTTTTAAAAAATAATTGGTTTACTACCATATGATACAGATGACTAGTTTAACTTGAAATTATAACTACCTAGGCGGTGAAACTCTGCTATATGAAAGCTACGTTATTATAGCAAGAATTATTTCTAATGGTGACAGTTCAAATAACTTACGGTAATAAATAGGTAATCATTTGGGCTTTTCCCAAATTACTACAAGACTATTATATATTATCCAGTCAGTTTTGTCAGACTACTTAATCATAATTAAAGGTACTAATAAGGTAATAGGTCAGGCCTTTCCTGACCACTAGATGGTATTATACCATTCTCCACCACATCGGTACTAACAAGGTAATCCGTCAGGCTTTTCCTGACTACTGACTGTTATATAAATATTGAGTCAAACATTAGTCGACCATTTAGGGTACTAAGAAGGTAATCAGTCAGGCTTTTCCTGACTTTAGGATTAGATTCTCCCCTCATTCATATTAGGTAAATAGATAAACCGTTTGGACTAACAGAGAATCAAAAACATTTTTTTTACTACCCAACAACTCATTGGATAGTATATAATTCTCATAATTACCAACATATGTGAAATATTCTATATCTGGGGTCACAGTGATCTATATATACTTAACTGGTAGAAATAATAAATCTATTTCTACTTTAGATTAAATATTCTCATGTCCCCATATAATGGGTGAGAAAGCCTAATAGCTCAGCAGATTTTTTAGTATCACCCTCCTAGGTAATCATAGCTAGCCATTTCCATATTATAATCAACACGAATATTTATTTGGACGTGTTGTTTTTATAGCCACTATCTTATGGCTACACGGTAGATAACCAATCTGAATTTTTAAGTGTATGTTAACCCCGATTTTAACATGATTTAATAAAGGTTATATTTTATTTTCATTCCGAAATTTACTCTATATACATTTTTTCACGTTCCTGAGTGCTATATTTGTACCCCTTTATCAGTTCCTCACTGATTCCTTGTAAAAATCGTTATATGCCTATCTCAAGTTTTTTTGTTAAATTTCTTTTTTTGTTCTAAACAATGTTGTCTTTCATATATCTGTGTGTATTTATACCATATGTATATAGTGTAAATATATTATTATTCTGAGCAATAATATGCAAATATAACATGTAATCAGGGTATCTATCGGCTAGATTACGAGTTTTGCGGTAAGAGCTGCTCGGTACTAACTTGCAAATTATTGTCGCCGCTCACCTCCCTACAGCGCTGGTATTACAGGTTTACAAAAACCCGGCGTTAGCAGGCAATATTGCAGCATAAAGCAAAATTGAGCTCCATACCGCACTCCAATACCAGAGCTGCGGTGAGCTGGTTTTACGTGCTCGTGCACGATTTCCCCATAGACATAATTTTATTTTAGTGTTTGCAATGTGGGGGGGCCTTGGTTTAGGGGTTAATAGGTAGTTTATGGGTGTTAGTGTACTTTTTAGCACTTTAGTTATGAGTTTTATGATACAGCTTTGTAGCGTAACACTCATAACTACTGACTTTCAGTTTACGATATGGATCTTGTAGTTTTAGGCTGTACCGCTCACTTTTTGGCCTCCCAGGCAAACTCGTAATACCGGCGTAAAGGAAGTCCCATTGAAAAAGGACTTTTTGAAAGCTGTGGTAGTTATGTTGCGTTACGGCCAAAAAGGTGTGTGGTGCCCTACACCTTCAAGACTCGTAATACCAGTGGTAGTGAAAAAGAGCCTTAACGCTGCTTTTTCACTCATACCGCAAAACTCATAATCTAGCCGCTTGCATTTATTTGCAATCAATGGATATTTTAAGAGCTAGGCTAGTTTTATCTCTTCACCTGTGTAACACCTCCTGATTGCAGTCTAGTTTTAAACCCCACCCCTACACAGGTGTTATAAAATGGGCTGGCATATAAAATTACATTTCTTCATGAAAATTAAATTCAAGAGAAGGAAGAAAAACACTGAAAATAGCATGACAGTAAAGAGGTGATTTTAATTTCTGTTGTATCTAAATCATGGCAGTTTAATGTTAGGTGGGCTATCCTTTTGAGCTGTCAGCTTAAGATTATATTGAATCAAATATCATTCAAATTTTAAAATCATTGTCTGAAATATTACACTGTGTGTCCTAATGTCATCATCAATGTTTAACGTTAATACTAATTTCACATATACATACTTTCAAAGTATAATACACAATACACAATGTAACAAATGGCACTTACCAGTTCTGATGAGTGAACAATGACACAAGTATCGAGCAATTTAATTTGTTAGTGATAGTAGAAAATGTATATTTAAATCAGATTGGCTGCTGTTATAAATCATGTGATTATGCATTTTCCAATCAAAAGTGGTGGAAAATTTCACTAGTTTGTGGGTTGTTTAGGAGGATTGCATCAAATTTGGTGCGAAGTGGAGAGTGGGACTTGTATTACATGCTTTAAACATGGTGCAAATAGATTTATCAAAAAAAAAAAGGAAGTTAGCTATATTATGTTATGTATTTACATCATCTTTATCTCTATATCTACTAGTGCATCAAGTTTGGAGCAATACTTTGCAGCAAGTTTGGAGCAATACTTTGCAGCAAGTTTGGAGCAATACTTTGCAGCAAGTTTGGAGCAATACTTTGCACCAAATTTGGAACAATAATATTGTCCCCTTGCTTTGTAATGAGAGACAAAGATGTAACAGAATCAATAAGTAGTAATGTATTTATTTTATTTTTATCCCTATATCTACTAGTGCACTAAATTTGGAGCAATACTTTGCACCAAGTTTGGAACAATACTTCGTACCAAATTTGGAGCAATAGTGTTTGATTTAGAAAGAGTATACAATTTTGATAACGTTTCTAATTTACTTTTATTATCTAATATACTTCATTGTCTTGCAGCATCGAACATAACCTTTCTGTGTTTTCAGACTCCCATTGATTTCTATGGCATTCGCGGCATCAAGGGTGGCGGTTTGAACTATAGGAACGCTGCGTTGGAATTGACGCCAGCGTACCTGTTGAATGTTTGATAAATTGGGAAGAGGGTCAAATAGATTCAAATGTGAATTTGAAACATCTGGAATGACGCAAGCATCGATCTGCGTCTGATTGATATCGCGGGATCGTATATTACATCACACATTTCAACATTTGACGCTCTTAACGCTTTGTTAACTATGGCAAATCAATCTCGCATCAAATTTGATGTGGGATTCCAGCATATTATCAGTTGAAGCTTTGATAAATCTACCCCTAAGGGGCCGATTTACTAACTGTCAGACGGACATGATCCGCTGTAGCGATCATGTCCGCCCAACATCGCTGACTGCCGACAGCATATGCTGTCGGCATTTAACATTGCACAAGCAGTTCTGTTGAACTGCTTGTGCAATGCCTCCCCCTGCAGATTTGTGGCTAATCGACCGCTAGCAGGAGGTGTCAATCAACCCAATCGTATGCGATCAGGCGGATTGATGTCCACAGCCTCAGAGCAGGCGAACGAGTTAAGGAGCAGCGGTCTTAAGACCGCTGCTTCTTAACTCCTTTTTCCAGCGAGCCTGAAGGCTCGTGCAGAAACAGAGGCATTGGGGCTGATAGGGGCAATAGTAAATCGGCCCCTAAGTACTATTGCATTGTCCTTTTATCATGTATTTGTTGATAATGCAAATCTACTTTATTTACTTGTCCTTTAAGAAAGCAATAATTACCTGGGAAACATGATCAATTCCAAGATGGATCCTGCTTTTTTTGATCATTTTGGTGCTTTTGTGAAGAGTGAGAGCTACACAACCTAAAATAGGTGTAGAACTAGGCTAAATTAGAAGAGTGAGAGTGAAGGAGACAGTTAGAGTGTAAAGTAGGGGAAAACCACTGGCATAGTCTTAGCTGATAAAAGAGAGGGGACCCTGATGACTCTGAGGCGCACTGTGAAAGGTTAATTAATTTATTTATTTATTTCCCTTCCTCTAATGAGTGTGGTTGGGTGAAGAGGGGCTTTGATGCATGGAGAGGAATGCCCAATGTTCTGATCACTACAGAGTTTACCCCATGTGGCACTCAAGATAAATAGATTATTTATAGGAACTGAAAACTCTAACTCTCCAGTTTTCTTTGGTACTGAGCTATTCCCTGATGACTCTGATGGTCACTATCAGGGTTCATTTTCTATTCCTCCAATGGATGATTTAGGGTGATGCATGGGGAGGAACACCTAGTGTTTTGAGAGCTATAGAATTTACTTGTGTGGCTCTAAGGTCACCCCAAGGTAAAATATGTTGTTTATAGGAAGTGCAAACTGTTTCATTCTCTCTATCTGCAAATATTTGTGATCATTCCATGCACCTCATGAATGGTTGTGCAGCACTCTTATAACAATAGAAGTACTCATATCTTCTGTCACCTTTTCCTATTTGGTAAGATTGAGGTGGGCAATTTATTTAACCCCTTAACGACCAAGGACATACGCCACACGTCCTCAAAAAAAATACACTTAATGACCGAGGACGTGTGGCGTACGTCCTTGGTCTGGAAAGCAGCTGGAAGCGATCCTGCTCGCTTCCAGCTGCTTTCCGGTTATTGCAGTGATGCCTCGATATGGAGGCATCCTGCAATAACCCCCCTTGGCCATCCGATGCAGAGAGAGCCACTCTGTGGCCCTCTCTGCACCGGACATCGATGGCCGGTATCGTTGGTGGGTGGGAGCTTACGTGGGAGGCGGGTGGGCGGCCATCGATGTTGTGTATGGAGTGGAGGGGGGCGGGATCGGGGGCGGGACCCACGGGGGCGCGCACGGGAGCGCGCGCGTGCACGGGGGTTGGAGGGCGGGCGCGTGCACGGGGCGGGAGCGGGTGGGAACTGCTACACTACAGAAAAACATAGTTAAAAGTATCCAAAAAAAATAAAGTTTAAACTTTAAAAAATATAATCTAAGGGATCTGGAAGGGGTGGGGGGTTGGTCTTGGTGGGGGGGAAAGCTACACTACAGAAAATTGCTTTTTTTTTAATAAAATGGCAAATTTTTTGCAAAACTGGGTACTGGCAGACAGCTGCCAGTACCCAAGATGGCGCCCATTAAGGCAGAGGGGAAGGGTTAGAGATCTGTTAGGTGGGGGATCAGTGAGGTTGGGGTCTAAGGGGGGATCATACACATCAGCATATGTAAATATGCTTTTTTTTTTTTTTTTTTAAAAAATGGCCAAATACCTTTTATTTTAGTACTGGCAGAGTTTCTGCCAGTACTTAAGATGGCGGGGACAATTGTGGGGTGGGGGAGGGAAGAGAGCTGTTTGGGAGGGATCAGGGGGTCTGATGTTTCAGGTGGGAGGCTGAGCTCTACACTAAAGATAAAATTAACCCTGCAAGCTCCCTACAAGCTACATAATTAACCCCTTCACTGCTAGCCATAATACACGTGTGATGCGCAGCGGCATTTAGAGGCCTTCTAATTACCAAAAAGCAATGCCAAAGCCATATATGTCTGCTATTTCTGAACAAAGGGCATCCCAGAGAAGCATTTACAACCATTTGTGCCATAATTGCACAAGCTGTTTGTAAATAATTTCAGTGAGAAACCTAAAATTGAGAAAAATTTAACTTTTTTTTTAATTTGATCGCATTTGGTGGTGAAATGGTGGCATAAAATATACCAAAATTGGCCTAGATCAATACTTGGGGTTGTCTACTACACTACACTAAAGCTAAAACTATCCCAAAAAGCTCCCTACATGCTCCCTAATTAACCCCTTCACTGCTGGGCATAATACACGTGTGGTGCGCAGTGGCATTTAGCGGCCTTCTAATTACCAAAAAGCAACGCCAAAGTCATATATGTCTGCTATTTCTGAACAAAGGGGATCCCAGATAAGAATTTACAACAATTTATGCCATAATTGCACAAGCTGTTTGTAAATAATTTAAGTTAGAAACCAAAAGTTTGTGAAAAAATTTGTGAAAAGTGAACGATTTTTTGTATTTGATTGCATTTGGCGGTGAAATGGTGGCATGAAATATACCAAAATGGGCCTAGATCAATACTTTGGGTTGTCTACTAAAAAAAAATATATACATGTCAATGGATATTCAGAGATTCCTGAAAGATATCAGTGTTCTAATGTAACTAGCGCTAATTTTGAAAAGAAATGGTTTGGAAATAGCAAAGTGCTACTTGTATTTATGGCCCTATAGTTTACAAAAAAAGCAAAGAACATGTAAACATTGGGTATTTCTAAATTCAGGACAAAATTTAGAAACTATTTAGCATGGGTGTTTTTTTGTGGTTGTAGATGTGTAACAGATTTTGGGGGTCAAAGTTAGAAAAAGTGTGTTTTTTTCCATTTTTTCCTCATATTTTATAATTTTTTTTATAGTAAATTATAAGATATGATGAAAATAATGGTATCTTTAGAAATTCCATTTAATGGCGAGAAAAACGGTATATAATATGTGTGGGTACAGTAAGTGAGTAAGAGGAAAATTACAGCTAAACACAAACACCTCAAAAATGTAAAAATAACCTTGGTCCCAAACGGACAGAAAATGGAAAAGTGCTGTGGTCATTAAGGGGTTAAAAATGGTTGTTAGGTACTGTGACTGCATTATTTGATTGTGATATCAATGTGTCTTACCTTTTGACATTTTGTGTTCCATTAATGGGAAAAGAGAGATAAAATTATTATGGTTCTTAAAGGTTAGGTTGGCATGATAATACTGATCAAGATTAAATTACTCCTATGTATTATTACTTTTAATACCTTTACAACCAATTGCTGCCATATTATTTTTATAAACACAATTTGAATAACTGTGGGCCAGATTACGAATGGCGTGCTATTTATCAGTTTCGCTTGTGCAAACACCGGCAGAAGTACATTTTTAACACAGGCGGGTTATCACACATATTACAAGTTGAAAGTAAAATGTTTGCACACAAGCGCAAACAAAAAAACTAACACTTATTAAACATGTGCTAACCTACAGCTTTAACCCGAAGGTAATTATGAATATTTTACATTACAATGTTCTTCACATAGAAGAAAATGTTCCATTTATTTTCACACACACACACACATATATATATATATGATGTAATTTTTGTAAAATATATATCTATACCTATATATTTATATGAATATATACAGACACAGGCATACCTCAGCAGAATTGTGGGTTCTTTTCTAGACCACCACAAAAATAAGTGAATATTGCAGTAATTTTTGTTTCCCAGTGCATATAAAGGTTATGTTTAAACTATACTGTAGTTTATAAAGGGCTAGATTACAAGCTGAACACTAATTTATCGCGTGTTATAAATAACCAGCCATTACAAGTGGCTTGTTCTTGCTACCGCAAGCTTGCGGTTACATAGTAGATGAGGTTGAATAAAGACCGAAGTCCATCGAGTTCAACCTATACAAATCTAAAATATATACAAAAAGCTCCAGTTAAGCTTAAATAACCCCACTAAAAGGTGACCTATTTAAAACTAGCAATCATATCCATGAATATTGTTTCTAGACAGAAATGTATCCAAATAATTTTTAAATGTATCTAGGGTATTGGCATTCACTACCTCCTTTGGTAATGAGTTCCACGCTTTTATTGCTCTTACAGTGAAAAAACGTTTCCGTTGCAGGAGATTAAATCTCCTTTCCTCCAACCTTAAATTGTGACCTCTGGTCACAAACAATTTTCTTGGAATAAACAGAGCTTCTGCCATCTCTGTATATGGGCCTTGAATATATTTATATAAAGTAATCATGTCACCTCTTAAGGTTAATTTTCTAAATGTCCCCCAATTGTCCCCAAAATACAGTGCAATGTAGTTTATTAAAATAAAACCGGTATGAGGGGTTAAATTGAGTGGGTCTGGGGTGTTAGGAAAAAAACACTAAAAAGTGCCTTTACATTGTCTATGGGGAAATTTGAGTTAGCTATAAATATGTATGCATATGCTTATATAAATATATATTTGTGTCAATATGTGTATATACACATTAAAACACAAACATATATATACTGTACATCTATATATATATATATATATATATATATATATATATATATATATATGTATGTATATATGTGTGTGTGTGTGTATATATATATATATAT
>NC_069505.1:66571685-66584185 GCF_027579735.1 Bombina bombina
TAGACAGCCAATTCTGTTGTTTAGGAACTGACAGATACTGGCTTTTTACCAATTTGTCTTTTAAATTTGGTGCCCTTTTGGCTGTGATGTTTGGAAAATCCCCAACATCACGAGATACAGCTTCATCGCTAAGTAGAGTGTGCCAATTTTGTGCCAGGATTTGTTTTAGTGATGTCCAGTGGCAATTATATTCAGTGACCAATCTAATTTTTGATTCGCCACTCTTGTCTTTGGGCACAAGAAGACTGTCTCTATTCAAATGGGAAAAACAGCAAAAACACAAATATTCCAAGAGCGCCAATTATAAGGCAAAGGAAAAATCTAACAAATAAATCAGTGATTATCAAACATTATCAAACATTTAATTCAACATATAGTTAAAACATGGATCCATGTAACAAATAGACTTAAAAATTGGAATTCACAGTACTAACAAATAAATACTAAAAACACAATGGTTGCTAAAAACACAATATAGGGGTATATGGGTATGTCACCAATTACGGGGATATACAAAATTAGAGTCATATATAATTATATTTTAGGATAAAAAGGTCCAAAAAGTTCAGATATGTCAATTGAAGTCTATGTATTTAAAAAATCCAGTGAATAAATCCAGTGAAAATAACCAGTGAAAAAATCAAATATAAAAATAAACTGATGATAAAAAGAGCTATTGAAAAAAATCCCTTGGAGGGAGGTTGTGAAAAAATGTGTGAAAAAAATGATGTAAAAAATATAAAAAAATGTATAAAAATATATAAAAAATATATATTAAAACTTAAAAATGGGGGATCCCCTAAAAATAGGTGTCAAAAATAAGTGTCAAAAAATAGGTGACAAAATATATGACAGAATAAAATTGTGTGTGTGTAGAATCCATTGAATGTTTGATAATGTTTGATAATCACTGATTTATTTGTTAGATTTTTCCTTTGCCTTATAGTTGGCGCTCTTGGAATATTTGTGTTTTTGCTGTTGTTCCCACTAGGGTAAGCTAGATACCCTTTATCCAGGAGCTATAAGGAACTAGGCTGAGCGCTGTTAGATATCTTGTACTCTATTTTCTTTCCTCTAGCAACCTTTCAGCAGCTCTCCAAGGAGTATATTCTATTTTATTTTATTTTATTCCATTTTTTATTTCATTTTTTACTGTAAATTATTTAATTTACTTTGAACATTTTTTAGTCTGATTTGGTCCCATTTCTGAGCACTGTTTAGATTAATATGGACATTACAAAGTCCATCAGGCAAGATATCCAACTGGATATCCATCACTATGGTACCAATGCTGAAAACAGCAACATTGAGAATCTAGATCTTGCCACAATTTTTAAATCTTTGGAGAAATTACTCATACAAGAGGTCAAATTTAAAGCAGAAATATCATTTTTAAAGAAGTGTCTTGAACTTAACATTATCCCAAAAGGGTTAGTGATTAGAAAAGACTGTGCGTTTCAAACAGAGGACCCAGTATTTTTAACCCAATGGTCAGAGGCTCTAGTAGAGACCTCTAGGAAATTGATGCAGACCATAATAGACTATAGAGAATCCTTTCTGAGCAAGTTAGATATCGAAATTAAGAATACTGAAGTTAATCTTATTGGCCCTGATGGTTGTGTAATAGAATGTAAGGACTTTCTAGACAGAAAAGAAAACCTGATTAAGAAGGTAACCAAAATAAGAGAAGATATAACCAACAAAAAGTCTAAAAAACTGAACAGAGAGTTAGAACTGATTAAGCTAAGCAAAGATCAGACTAACAAACATCTAATGAATGACGACAACACTAACAACAATGAAAATGTACAGAAAGATACAAATAATGAGGGCGAATGGGTAGAAGTGACCAATAAGAGGAGGGGGCAAAGACCTAGGTTACCATCTAGAAATGAGGACATTAGATTCCATGAGACCAGAAACCAACAGACACACAATTATAGATCATGGAACCCAGCACATACACCTAGAAATGATAGCTGGAACTATGAACCTCCCTACAGAGAGGACAACAGAACACCTAGAACCTCATTTCGCCAATTTAAACATACTAGGGGTTGGGGGGGTGATAATAGAAATCATTGGTCCCACACTCCAGGCTTCAGTCACCAACATAACCAAAGACAAGATCCTTTTTATAGCGGTGAGGGATTTTTTAAAAGGGACAACAATCGAGGCTATACCTACTCTCCCTATAGACATGATAACAGGAGACGAGAACATCCATATTCAAATTATTACCAGAGCCAATATAGGAGAATAAATGGTAATAATAGAGAAGACATAGACTCAGCTTGGGGACAAGGAGGATATCCAAGACACCCCTATCCAAACCAAAGACACCGACAGCCATACAATAGAGGTGAAAATTGGCATAATCACCATTATAATGATAACTATCAGCCCCCCAGATCTAACTACCCAGGACCACGACCAGATACAAACATGCGTGGGATGAATCCCCAGTCTAAACAAGAAGACAGACAACAAAATAAGAGAATACCGGATTTAGGCACAAATGAAGAATACCAAGCAACAACATCAGGGCATTCTTTTTTAGGGGTTCCTCAGAAAACTCCCAAAGAACCAGAAAGAGGATCTATGAAGAGAAAGAACCCAAACTCAGAAGATTTCCAAACTCCTACAGACAAAAGAAGACCCACAGGGGCAAGAGAGGAGGAAGAAGAATAAGAAGAAAAAAGGAGTTACCATCTCCCCTCCCATCAAATGCCAAGGTTACCACTACAGGTATTTTTAACTTAAGCTCAAAGGAACTCACAGAAAAAGAATCATCTGTGTTAAATTATGGATTGTCATTCGCCCCATCAAAGGGTTTGAACAAATTTAATACCTTCATAAATGCCAAAGAATTAGTCAGGAAACTGACTCTTAAAAGACATTTTATGAAAACGCCATTGGAAACACAATCCACTCGACACGAAAAGGTTTACTCAGACACTCAAACCACTAATGAAAATACCTACCTCCATACGGATTTAAGACCGAGATCAAATTTTTACCCATTGGCAAGTAAGGGTAATGCTATAGACACATTCGATACCTTGATCTGTAATGAGATCAGGGACATCAACCACAAGAAATTGAACAGACATAAACATAATCTATCCAAGGAACAAATGAACACCATAAAGACTCTCGAAAATAACCATGACGTGGTTATCAAACCAGCGGATAAAGGCGGGGGCATCGTGGTTTTGAACAAAATAGATTATTACCACGAGAGTAACAGAATCTTATCGGACCAACAGACATATGAAACATTAAGGAAAAATCCAGTTGAAGTTTACAAAAGAGAATTAGAAGAAATGTTGGGGGAAGCCAAAAATATTGGTATTCTCAATGAAAAAGAATATAAATATATAAATACCAAACATCCCGTAACTCCAGTTCTATACTACCTCCCCAAAGTTCATAAATCCCTCGACAGACCCCCTGGTCGGCCAATAATATCAGGGATAGGGGGTCTGTCTAGCAATCTGTCTGAATATATAGACAGATTGCTACAAAAATATGTTACACAATTACCGTCATATCTGAGGGACTCTACCCAGATTCTCAACAAATTGGAGAATATACAATGGGGAGAGAATTATACACTCGTCACATGTGACGTTGTGTCCCTCTATACCAGCATACCACATGAAGGCGGTATAGAGGCAGTGGATTTCTTTTTAAAAAAAGACCCCAATTTACCTGAACTACAGAGAGAATTCATTCTCAAAGGAATACGGTTCATTTTAACCCATAATTATTTTAACAACAATGGGATTTTTTATAAACAAATATGTGGTACAGCCATGGGGACCAGGTTCGCGCCTAGCTATGCCAATCTATACATGGGCTACTGGGAATTGATTTTCTGGGAGTCATGCCCAGCTAGCGCGGACCTGGTCCTCTATAACAGGTACATTGACAATATTATTATGATTTGGAAGGGGTCTAGAGAAGACTTGGAACACACCTTGGAAGTCATGAATGACAACACCTGCAATCTTAAATTTACACATGAGATGAGCAATAAAACAATTAACTATTTGGATTTAAAAATTGAGATTATTGAAGGGGAATTGGAGACGTCCACTTTCTTTAAGAAAGTGGACTGTAATAATTACATACACATGGAAAGCTGTCATCTTAACAGATGGAAGACGAATATACCAAAAGGCCAATTCCAAAGACTGAAGAAAAACTGTTCCAATCCCAAAAAGTGGGAAGAACAAGCCGCTACTCTCAAAGAAAATTTTTTAGAAAGAGGTTATGAAGAAGAGTCCCTAATTCAAACCATGGAAGAGGTCAGGAAGAAAGACCGGAAAGATCTCCTGGTATATAAACCGAAAAAAACTATCCACTATTCTGACGATAACCTACTCACTATTCCGTTTATTACTGAGTATAGTGAAAACAGACACATTGTGGAGAAAATTATAGAGAAGCACTGGTCACTTTTAAAGAATGATGAAATCATAGGGGATAAACTGACAACTCGACCTGTCTTCATATACAGGAAAACAGACAATCTTAAAAATAGACTATCCCCAAGTATACCTAAAAGAACACCAAATAAAACAAGGGATATATTCGGCAAGGAAATTAAAGGCTTTTTCCCATGTCTGGGCTGTAAAGCCTGTAAAAGAGGCATCAAAACTAAAGAATTTACCTCGTACAATTCAGGAGTCAAATATAAGATTAATGACCTCATAAGATGCAGTGATAGAGGAGTTGTCTATTTGATATGGTGCAGCTGTGGACTCCAATACATAGGACAAACGTCCAGACATCTCAAAGATCGTATTAGAGAACACATATTAAAGATTGAACATGAAAGCACCGAAACAGCCCTCTACAAACACTTCACTAACCACCACCGAGCTAGTCTCAAAGATTTTAATTATATAGGTATACAATTAGTGACACCAAACTGGAGGGGAGGTGACTATGAAAGGCGCTTATTGACTGTAGAATCCAAGTGGATTTTTAATATAGATTGTCTTTACCCTAGAGGTTTGAATAATAGGGAGGACCTCTCACACTTAGTAAGTACAAAAAATCACTGATTTTAGACATTAGGTGACACATGGCCAGTTTGCATGTATTTTCATACTAGCTTCTTATAGCTAAGCATCACTACAATCATCATACATTTGTCTTACTGGGGTTCCTTCTTTTAAATTGGAGTTATCCAGCCTCTCGAGCATAGTACACGTACCCTATTTTTAAGTCCTATTATAAGTCCTGTTCTAAGTCCCATTTTTAGTTTAATTTTAGATATGCTCTTATTCAGGAATGCTGTGATCCATATAGCTTTTTTGCCTTTGATGTAGTCCTTCGTGTAGTTCTTTGTAGCTACCATATCTCTGCCATATATTCCAATATTCATAGGGTGTATATATATATATATACATTCTATTTCCATTCCCCATGTTCGGTCTTATTGCTGTATTTTATCTGTATTTTATTAGTTTTAATCAACCCTTCTGTTAAAATTTGATGCCAATTTTAATAGGAATTTTAATAGGAAGTTATTTTATTAAAGATGTCTATTTTAATTGTATTTTAAGTTTTTTTGTGATTTTTTATGTATAATGTATAATGTATAATGTACTAATGCACAAATTGATATCTATACAACATTTGTATTATTACTCTCATTTGTAATTTCTTACCGTAATGTTATTGCTCGCTATACCACTAACAAAATTTGGTACATTCAAGTCTTACGAAGTGTAAATTTACAATATATCTTGTACATGTAAATTTTCAATACCCCTTCTCTAGATATCGCTATATGCGAAAAACCGCTTTGTTATTACTGAAACCGGAAGAATGAGAAAACCGGAAGTAAACAAACATTATGTCACTTCCGGCCCGACGCTGATGCATATAGAAACAGAGCGATCGGCAACAAACATGACAATGTATGAGAAATTAATGTTGATAGAACCCCTTATTTATCCCAAAAAATAGGACCAATATAGAGCCGTAATTATCTGAAGAAAAGGGGCAAATAAGTAAAAACAAAAAAAACGGATACATAACAATAAAAGCACTTCCGGGTCGGGTCATTTTTGGCGCCAAATTCCCTTCTTTTGCCGCCAAAACTATGTTAATTCATAGGTTTGTGATACATATAAATATAGCCACCAGCACTCACCCCTAGATAGTCTTGAAAAAGGCCTGTTAAAGAGGCCGAAACGCGTTGACATTTTTGGTGAGCATTATTTCATTATTTCTTGCTTTTTGAAACTTTATTGCACTATGTTATTCTTTTGATTTACAGGGATTACCAGAGTTTATATTGAAAAGGAAAGTAAAATCATCTATCTCAAAGAGTTCATCACCATCATTCATATGGATTTAGCCACAAGGAGGATTATTCACTAATATTTAATAACTAAGACTTTCACCTGGATTATATTATATACACACTATTTTCAATTTATATTTATACTTATATTTTTGTTTAACCGGATTTCATATATATATTTTTTCACCTGGATTCTACACACACACAATTTTATTCTGTCATATATTTTGTCACCTATTTTTTGACACTTATTTTTGACACCTATTTTTAGGGGATCCCCCATTTTTAAGTTTTAATATATATTTTTTATATATTTTTATACATTTTTTTATATTTTTTACATCATTTTTTTCACACATTTTTTCACAACCTCCCTCCAAGGGATTTTTTTCAATAGCTCTTTTTATCATCAGTTTATTTTTATATTTGATTTTTTCACTGGATTTTTTCACTGGTTATTTTCACTGGATTTATTCACTGGATTTTTTAAATACATAGACTTCAATTGACATATCTGAACTTTTTGGACCTTTTTATCCTAAAATATAATTATATATGACTCTAATTTTGTATATCCCCGTAATTGGTGACATACCCATATACCCCTATATTGTGTTTTTAGCAACCATTGTGTTTTTAGTATTTATTTGTTAGTACTGTGAATTCCAATTTTTAAGTCTATTTGTTACATGGATCCATGTTTTAACTATATGTTGAATTAAATGTTTGATAATGTTTGATAATCACTGATTTATTTGTTAGATTTTTCCTTTGCCTTATAGTTGGCGCTCTTGGAATATTTGTGTTTTTGCTGTTGTTCCCACTAGGGTAAGCTAGATACCCTTTATCCAGGAGCTATAAGGAACTAGGCTGAGCGCTGTTAGATATCTTGTACTCTATTCAAATGGGCCGCACCAGTTAGGGCTTGTTTAACTATCCTCTTTGAATACCCTCTATTCAAAAACCGTTTTTCCATTTCAGCCGCGTGTTGATAGTATTTCCCTTTTGTGGAACAATTCCGGCGTAGCCTGAGAAATTGGCCCTTGGGAATGCCTCTTTTTAGGTGGCTTGGATGGTGACTTGAAGCGTGGAGTAGGCTATTGGTGGCAGTGCTTTTGCGATAATTTTCTGTCACCAGATAGCCATCTTTAATCTTCACGTTTATATCCAAAAAGGATATTTCTTCCTTACTAAACTGTAAGGTAAGTGAGATGTTACTCTTATTGTTGTTTAAAGAATTAACAAATTCTTTCAAATCATGTTCCGAGCCTTCCCAGACGAGGAAGACATCATCCACATATCGTAACCATATGTGGATGTTATCTTCAAAGAGGGAGTTCTGGTATACATCTTCCATCTCCCAGATGCCTAGATGGAGCCATGCATAAGTGGGAGCACATGTTGCTCCCATTGCTGTTCCCTGTTGTTGGGAATATATCTTATTGTCGAACATGAATATATTGTTGGTGAGTGTAAATTTTAGCAGTTCGATTACAAAATCTGTATGTTGCATTGCGCTCATACCTCTCATCGATAGAAAGTGCTTGCAGGCCCTTAGTCCTATCTCGTGGGGGATTGATGAATACAGTCCCTCCACGTCAAGAGTGACAAGAATGGCGTTGTCTGGAATCACCAATCTGTCAATCTTCCTTAGGAAATCCGAGGTGTCCATGATGAAGGATGGTAAGGTGTTGAGGGATGGTCTGAGAAAGGAGTCCACATAATTGCCCAGATTCTCAGTAAGGCTGCCAATGCCTGCCACGATTGGTCTGCCTGGTGGATGATTGGCATTTTTGTGGATCTTCGGATGCAGTAAAATACAGGCATCACCGGATGTTCTGGATACAAGTATTTAAATTCAGTGGAGGTTATGATGTCTTTACTCTTTGCTTCTTTTAGAATATTAAAGAGTTCAAATTGTAATGTAGGGATAGGGTTAAACGTTAAACCCTTGTAGAATGTTTTATCCAAGAGTTGGCGTTTAACCTCCAAAACATACATGTTTTCGTCCCAGAGAACCAGGTTCCCACCCTTATCCGCGGGTTTTATTACAAAGCCCTTGGCATTCATGAGCTGATTTAGTGCCTTTCTTTCAGATTTCGTTAGATTGTCATTGACCAATCCTGTGAAGGGTAGTCCTGAAATTTGTTTTTCAACTTCTCTGACGAAGATGTTCACAGCAGGTACCATAGATAGCTGTGGCATGTATTTGGATTTTGCCTTAAAATTTGAATGAAACCTCTCATACTGAATGGAATTCTCCATCTGTGAGGGAACATACTGACTACCTTCACTATCTGCCAATAGACTCTGAAGGTTTTGTATGCTGGATGAGTCTTCTCTATTCAGAGAAACATCTTCCACCAGGTGTCTGCTTTTACCTTTCATAATCTGCGACAGTACGACACGACGTGCAAATAGATGTAGGTCTTTAATAAACTTAAACTTATTAAGTGAATTGGTAGGACAAAATGTTAGTCCTTTTTTTAAAACCTCTATATGCATGAGATTCAATTTGAAGGAGGATAAATTAATTATCTGAAGACCCTCTTCAGAATTATTTAATATCCCCTTCGACCCCGGAACCCTCGCGATCTGCCCCGAGGGTAGTTCGCTTGGTTCTGGTCGTAACTCCGTTGCCGTCGTTGTCTGGAGGGATACCTCCTCTCTTCTGAATGTGTACCTGCTATCTTCTCTCCTCCTTTTTCTTCCCCCTCTCCTCCTTCTCCTAAAAAAGACTGTGAGTTCCTACGGGTAGATCTGCGGTGCTCAGATTCTATGTCTGATCCATCAGTACCCGAATCATAAGAACTTCTTACTGGCAGATAATTATATACTTTTTTGTTTTTATAATCATCATTATCTCTCGAGAATTTCCTACCTTTTCTAAGTTTGATGTCATTTTGTAACCTTGATATCTGTTCCTTTATTTCCTCATTTAGTTTAACAAAGTTTGTATTGGTTGAAAAGGTGTTAACCAGTTTTAGTGATTCCTCAGCCTGTGTAATGGTTTTCTCTAACCTTTCTTTGTTACGAATTACCATTTTTTTCATCAAAATGATGGAACAGTCTGAGAGGCTGGAATTCCAGCCTTCCATAAATTCTTCGCCTCCCTCGTCTTCCCTCAAATTAGTCCCAGGGTCAAGTCGAAGACGTAAACCCCTCGGGATGATGTTCATTTTGATATAGTTTTCAAGGCTGGATGTTTCAGCCCTGAGTTTAACTTGTTTAACAAGTTGTTTCTTATAGCTTTTAAATGCACCGTAAATGTTAACCGGTGTGTTGCTGCTAGTATCCTGGCTCTCTTCCAAATTGGATACAGATAGGGACGCTGTAAGTTCAGCCTCCCAATTTTCATCTGAAAATGTAAATGCCATTCTAATAGCGTCTTGTAAAGTAATACATGTGCCAAAACCTCACAGTGCAAAACGGGAGGTGGGGAGTCCAATATGCCAGGGGTACTCCTAAAGTCTACCAGGACAATGTGTGATTGGCCTTGTTTTATAGCAGGGGAATCTATCTCACCGGAGACCAGGGAGGTGAGGCATAAGCCTGAGTAACCTGGTATGTTAATAAAAATTATCAAGAAATAAATACGGGAGAGAAGCAATTGCTATGGGCTAGTGAAGCGAAGGATGCCGTAATCGGCCCTTATATAGCTTATAAATAAATGTGGTGCAAACCCTTATATAGTAATGTATAGTGAGACATAACAAGAGAACTCATCCTGGAAAGTAGCCAGGTTGAAAAAAAGACAGGGAAACAGCACTCTTTTGGGTAATCAATATTTTACTAGCACAATTTAATATACATAAATGGTAAAGGAGATGGCATACGGGTGTCCTCCCTCTGCCTTTGCACTGCAAGGATAGGCAGACTCCACCGTGTGTGGAAGTACAAAATCTAATTGCAACAAAAATATATTACAAAGAAACAATACTATAGGACCTATCGAGTCCAATAGACAAAACCTGACCGGTCAGGGGATGTGCGAGACAAATTGCCCAAAATTGTAAATGCAGCAAGATGCAGAGCTGGCTAAAGTAAAGCCTGTCACACTTCCTACACCCGGCTGCACACAGCACCCCTGTGAAGAGGTAATTGCTGGGCAGGTTAAACGGAATGTGGGATCTAAGAAAGTAATGACAGCCTTATGACAAGCGGAATATGATAATCAGGCATACCTTGCAATATGTACAATATAGAAAATATATACAGAGGGAAAGTGTGTACCAAAGATCAACTACACCCTGCTGCATCCGACACCTCTCTCAGGAGGTATGAAAGGTCGGGCAGGTTGTGTAATGGGATCTAAGTGATCAAATGGAGACACGCCCTCAGGATATGTACATGGGTTAATGAGCCATATATTTCAATCTTCATATGGAAATAACATAAGTAAACTCAAAAACAAGGCATAGGTTGATGTCTGAAATGACCAATTGACACATTAAAGCAAACAGCGTTAGTATATGCTATGCAGAGAAGCAAAAGAATATGTTAGTACTCAGCATGCATCCATCCATTTGTTATTAGATGGGCTATGATCCTTGTAAGTTCTTAAGGAAAGCCGTGCCCCCTCTCGACAGAGTGGCGTTTGCCAGGTGCGAAAGTTCACGCACATAAGCCAGGGCTGGTTAGTACAGTTAGCGGCAAGGAATCTAATGACAGTAAGGAACCATACGACCTGATAGATTCAGTGGTTTGTCGGCCGTGCCAGGTAGCTGTAAGTCCATGACAATAAATGTCAGATGTTGATCCGGACTCTGCTTTTAAATGTGCCTGTTAAATAATCGCAAGGCTTGTTGTAAGTTCTTTACTTTGAAATCCTCACACGCACATCACGTGATCCGGTCGGCTGGAACTATGCCGACGCGCGTTTCACCCGTGCGTCCAAGTTGCTTTACGGGCTTCGTCAGGGCGTAATATCCATGGTGCACTTGTCACCGTATTTATACAGAGTATGGTTAGCGCCTCTACTGACGGGTGAAAATATTGCAGGTAGATACAAAGTGTCAAAACTTAAGAAAAAAACACAAACTGTCTATTTTTAAATTTAGAGTAGCAAAAGTGCTCACTCTACTTTATGTTGCATATTTACAAAAGAATAAAAGTTAGCTATATTAATGTTGCAACCTTCAATTCCACAAAAGGGAAATACTATCAACACGCGGCTGAAATGGAAAAACGGTTTTTGAATAGAGGGTATTCAAAGAGGATAGTTAAACAAGCCCTAACTGGTGCGGCCCATTTGAATAGAGACAGTCTTCTTGTGCCCAAAGACAAGAGCGGCGAATCAAAAATTAGATTTGTCACTGAATATAATTGCCACTGGACATCACTAAAACAAATCCTGGCACAAAATTGGCACACTCTACTTAGCGATGAAGCTGTATCTCGTGATGTTGGGGATTTTCCAAACATCACAGCCAAAAGGGCACCAAATTTAAAAGACAAATTGGTAAAAAGCCAGTATCTGTCAGTTCCTAAACAACAGAATTGGCTGTCTAAACATAGATCTTATGGCAACCATCCCTGTGGTAAATGTGTTGCATGCAAATTTATGGTTAAGACTAAACAATTTGCAACACATACAGGCAAAACCTACACTCTAAAACACTTTGTGAATTGTAACACGGAAGGGGTTGTTTACCTCCTTTCGTGTAGCTGCCCGCGGTATTACGTGGGAAAAACGAGAAGGGCCATAAAAGACCGGATAACAGAGCACCGGGATGATGTAAAATACAAAAACCAGAAAAGTAATGTTGCCAAACATTATGAACTCATGCATGATAGTAATCCTGACTCTCTCTCTTTTATTGGAATAGATAGGGGAATTACCAATAATAGAGGAGGGGATAATGATAGAATTCTCCTCCAAAAGGAATGCAGGTGGATCTCTATTCTGGGTACACAGCTTCCTGCAGGCCTTAATGACAAATTGGATATGGCCTGTTTTTTGTAAATAAATTCATTCTCTAGGGTCTTGTATGCTATTAAGTTAAACTAAGTAAACCCTCAACAAATTGAAGGTTGCAACATTAATATAGCTAGCTTTTATTCTTTTGTAAATATGCAACATAAAGTAGAGTGAGCACTTTTGCTACTCTAAATTTAAAAATAGACAGTTTGTGTTTTTTTCTTAAGTTTTGACACTTTGTATCTACCTGCAATA